>NC_060273.1:105228400-105384889 GCF_021613505.1 Equus quagga
CTCAGAGGCGCGTAGCCAAGGAGGTGTGTTCAGGTCATGCTAATTCAAAACACATTCTCTAAACCTTTGTGCTCCTTGTCCTCCCACATAGCATCTGTTATTAAGTTTTGTTGACCTTAATCAGGCCACACTGTTTTAGTTGGGTTCTTTTGGTTGAGAAGACTAAAATTGGAAGTCTTGGCACTTATGTTTCTTTTGCCCATCCCCAGGGTGATGAGTGACCACCTCTGGGTGGAGAGTGCCCAACCCTGCTTTCTGGCACAAGGACCCTTGTCAGTGGTGCAAGAGCTGGAGGTGGAAGCTGGCTGAGCTTAGAACCTTATCTCCCAAACCTGGACCTTCGTGGTAGCTTCTTACTGTCTCTTTGTCCTGACTTCTGCTTCCCAATCCATTTTCTGCTAGATTGTTCTGCTAAAGTTATCTTCTGCCAGACCTAACTGGCAAATGATAAACTATCTGATTCCCTGTCAAAAACGTAAATCTGATCCCGTCTTTCTTTTGCTTAATTAGAAACCTCTGATTGCTCCACATTTCCTAGAGGATGACTCTTTACCTTCTAGCCCTCCCGTCTCATCTTCATGTTTACCTTTGCCCTCCCGCCTATTATTTTTTAGACATACCAAATTACTTTCCCTTCCTTTAAGTCTATGCTTTCTTAATCTCTTTCACTCATGGAGATCCAATCTGGAATGTTCTTATCCCTCTTCTCTGCCTTATTGATTCCTGTTCATTCTTCACTTCTCAGGCCACAGTAGTTATTCCTGCATCCATGCATCTAAAGTTTTACACACAAAACTCTGTTAGTGTATGAATTATTCTATATTATAATGATTTGCTGTTCTCTTTCTTTTTTTTGCCTGTAAGTTAATCGTAGGGACTTTCTAAGTCAGTTTTCCCCCACTCTGTTTCCTTAATCAGACATGGTAGTGGACACATAGTTCATGCTCAATAAAGGTTTACTGAAGAATACATATCCTGAAAGGACTAACTCTTGGAAGATGGTAAAATAAGAGTCTTATATTACATTATGTTACGTTTGCCCAGTATAGTGAAAAACACATTTGACTTTGCTCTTTTGAAAAGGAAAAAGATTGTGAAGCCATGCTGAAAATACAGGACCCATATTAAGTCAGAAAAATGTCTTTTTTTAAGTATGTCTTTTTATTGACTTGGTACATCTCTCATTTGGGAGACAGTATGTATAGACTTAGGCAATAAAGAAATGATTTTTAACTTTCAGTGCATAACATTTATAAATATGTAAATACACGATCAGTTTGAAATAAGTAATTTAGAGTATTTGGTAATTTATGGTACAAATATTGACAGATTGCAGCTGAATTAGTGGTGAAAGTAAATGAAACGTGGACAGCACAATTAGGAGTTGCCCGAATGGGGATCTTGTTTCTGTATTTTAGAAAATGAGAGATGCCAGTGTTAACAAAGATTTTGTCAATATTCTTTATTGTTGTAGATATGTGCAACTTCATTTATAAATGAAAATCAGATGAAGGTTGACAGCGCTGGAGTTGTTAGATTACTTGGAGGGAATGTGTCTGAATAAGGCACTCTGCATCTCCTATCTGAGAAGCTCATTGGGGTTTTCAATTGTCAGAGACCTACAGCCATTCAGTGCCCTCGGGCTGATTTCTTTTGGAGCTCTATTTACAAATGGGAAATTGGAGGAGTCAGAGTTTTATAGCCAGAGGTAGAAACATGGGTCTTGGCTCTATGTAGTGCCTCTTAGAGAACTGATTAAGTTGTTTCTTCCTTTATGCACAGTTTGTAGAATATGATTGTGTGAGTATGCGTCTGTGGGGGTTGGTGGAGGTGATGAAAGATAGAGGAAAGTCTGGCTCAGGTAGAATTCAGAAAGGAACATGATGTAGATTAGAATTTCCCTACTTGTGTGTTAATTTGCTTTGATTTAAAAAAAAATTTTCCAAGGCATCTTGCATAGATGACATGCAAGGTCTAGTAGAGGCATGCCATGTAATATATTCAGCTAAGTTTTGGTGTCTCAACATTTTCTCTTGATGCTATTGGTTTATTCCCTCATTTGACATGCATTTATAAAACTACCCAATTGGCTCAAGGCACGTTGGGACTATGAAGAGAAATGAAGCCAGCCACATGCCTTGAGGAGCAGGTAGGATGGTTTTCCTAAGCAGCAATACTAGAAGATACGTTAATCCTTTTAATCTTAGTGGACGCTTTCCAAGTTGTGTATTTCATTAATTAGTCAGTCAAGCATTTTATAACATTTTTGTCAAGAGACTCAAGTGGCATGTCATACATTTCCTCTTGCTACATGTAGTAGTTTTTTCCAAAATAGCAGACAAAAGTGGTTTTTTCCCCTCCTCATTCTAACTTGGACTCTCAAACTTTGGTGTGCTAAAACTGTCAGGAAGACTGTGCCTATCCTGTCATCGCCAAACCTGGCATTCCTGAAGATTATGCCAAATGTATTTTCTGACACATTTCAGTTGATTCAAGCTGAGAGGTGCTTCTTATCTTTTGATTTGTCAGTCTACTGGCCTGAGGAATATAGCTACAGTCCCTGGGAATCACATGACACTTGCAAGCTGAATCACTGTTTTCAAGTGCTGTCAATTAGAGTTTGGAAATGGAGGAAAAAAACCAGTGCATGAGAATGTCACAAGTTCATATAATGAAGTTTGTTTAAAATGAATTTCATGCTTACACATTTTCTTACCAATATAAAGTAACTGAAATACATCAAGATTTTATTATTGCATTAGCAGTGAAAGCTTCAAGTTTTCCTTCTGTGGCCTTACTTGTTCAAAAGAGACAGAGGAGAATTGCTGGCAGGACTGAGTATGAAATCTCTGAATTGCATATCTATTATGCACCTCAAGATATTGTACCTAGAATGGGCTTGACACACAGTAGGAGCTCAGCAAATCTCTGTTTACTGAGTGGAGGAAGGATTGTAGATAGTGTGCTGGGAATATCTTTTTTCTTTGTTTCTTGAAATGCCTGATTTTTAATCTAAATATTTAAAAGGTTCACTTATGTTAAGTGGATGCCTTTTTGGATGGGAAAAAATTAAACTACGTTTTGTTTTCACTGCTATTTGAACTTCACCGTAGCCCCAGCAGAGCGCTTCAGTGCTCATCCTGCATTCACGTCTCACAGTTCTCCCAGAAGAAGGTAGAAAAGAAGAATGGTATTTATTTTATTAGTGGTTTTCAATTCTTCTTCTTTACTTTTGAACAAACGCAAACTGTTTGAGATGAACTTGCCTCTCAGTATGAATTCTTTTTCTTTCTATTTTCCTTCCTTTGCCTCTTGTCATTTTAATGTCAAAAGTTTCAGATAGCTGGGCAAGTTGTGAGCATGGGATGGTGGTGCTGGAGGTGAGTCTTTACCTGCTTCTCTGATGGGGAGGTAAACTTTCTCAGAGCAGAAACCTGTCTTACCAATTTACCGTCTCTCCCGGTTTCTGGTACGGTGACCAGCATCTGGTTGGTACTGAATGAAGTTTCTTGAATGGAACCTTATCCTTAATGTTTGAAGGAATAGGGAAGGCTACTCGGGTTCCATTTTCTCCTATATTGGGAGACTGTGTGTGTGTCAGAGGGAGGGAGGGAGAGATGGTCGCTTTTTTATGGATTGAAATGTAGTAATAATGTAGGATAGGAAGTAATGGTATCAGCTGAGTCAGGGTTAATTTTTCCTGGGTGAAAGCTGGAGAGATGCTGTGTGCAAACGTATTTAGTTGGCTCTTGATGATCCTTCCACAAAGGTGCATTAGGGGTGGGTCGTTGTTTTCCCCTGAAGAACACTGATATGCCCTCTGCCCTTGGCCATTAAGATCAGGCAAATGGGTAGAAATTGATCCCCTAATTGGCTTCTGGAAGAAAATGAAAATGTTAGGCCTGGTTATTCTCAGATGTAGTCAAAAGCACCCAAACTCATCCAAATTAATATTTGGATTTTTTAAATCTAATTTTTATTTGTTAAATAAAAAGGATTAGTTCCTAAAAGTTTTCCTAGTGGTGTTTTCTAAGACTACAACTTGTAATGAGTATAGTGGACCTTTATGTACAGAAGCAGCTGTTGGTGCAGCTAACTGCTTAACATGTTCAGCTATTTCTTAATTGGCAAGATACTTTCTATTAGCAACTGAAACGTGACTCTTTTCTTTCTTCTTTTTTTAAAAAAAAATATATAAGCTCTGGAGCTTTTAATTTTTATTTTTTTTAAGGAAATGTTTGTGGACTTTATTCATATATATCTCCTACACTGCATTAGTTCCCAGTTAACCACATATGGTTTATTCAGCCTTGGGAATTATCTGCAGAAATTCGTCAAGTCCCAGGCTGCTCTCTGCTCTCCTCATTTGTGTGAATTATGTTAGTGTCATCAGCGTGTGCTGCGGTAGAGCAGCCTAAACCAAGCCTAGCTGGGAAGGCAAATCAACTCATCCCCTTTTATTATATTCTAAGGCAAAATATTCATCATGTTTGTCAATCTTTTTCCTTTTGGAATCATTCTACCCATTATTAGCACTGTTGACTATGAATTATATGTGCTCTGATTAAAGATAAAGTACCACATGATATACAATCTTATAAGTCACTTAATTCTCCAAACTTTCTTATTGAAATTAAATCCTTTTGACTTGATGAAAGGTGCTGCATGGAAAGATTTGAACTTGGGTTACTGGTTTCAATATAATACTTACTAAATCCAAACATAGTTTCTCTAATTACTTCACTAACCCCTTAAGTAAAATACTAGATCCTGAAATGATACATAATTTGAAGAATAATTTATAAATGGAAAATTATTCTTTGTTGTTTTGGATATTAACCATCTTTGGGCTTTAACTGTGCTCTATCTATCTTTCTTATTCTATGTAAAGATAAGATGTGTCTAGTTTCTGCCCTGTTCAGGGTAAAACAGTTTTTGGTGTAAGTCGGGGAGAAGAAAAGATGGGAGAGACACCCCGCCTTGTGCTGATTATATCTCCAGCTGATTGAGGCTTCTGATCATGGGATGGAAGGGTTATTAGTCAGATTTTAAGTGAAGCCAGCTTTATAGTGCAAGATAATTTTTTTTGTTGTTTTTTTGGTCTGCTTTCTAGAAACCAGAGAGGAAAGGATGCATAATGGGATGCTGTACTTGTGCATTTCGGCAAAGATCTAATCTTTTTGAATTCATTGCTTGTGAGTTATTATTTCTAATCACACGCTTGATTGACTCCAGCTAAATGACTGTCTGACTGCAAAGGCAGGGGTGTTAAATCCAAAACCGTAAGTGCGCATTTTAACTGAAAATAGGGATCATCACGGAATGCCTTCTCAATCAGTAGTGCCTACCACCCCCCCGAATGTATTTTTAAATAGAAATTCTCTCGCATCCTCGTGTAGGAACAGAGCATCACGGTGCATGATTGAGCTCCAGGAGAGAAGATTGAAACCCTGGAGGGGATATCACAATGATAAAAACTGAGGCCCCAATGGTGCCACAATGAGTGTAGTTAATATGCCACTTTAGTCTGACAAGCCAGCCAGGTGCCCCTTAAAACTTGAGATTGCCTTGTCATTTTAAAGATTAAAAAAAAAAGATGGAGGAAAAAGAGGTTAGTGGTAATATATTTTAGAAGCAGGACTTGGCTGTTTCTCAGTGCTTTTTGCATGAAAATCTAGTAGATACTTGATTTTCTTTAGGTGGGTCACATAGGTATTTTCCAACATCAAAACACTGTGGCTCCTAAATAATTTGTTTTCAATCAAAATAGACAAGGTAAAGTCAAATCCCAAGTTGAAAAAGAAAGCAGCAATAGAAGCTCAACTCTCTTCACGTGAGGTTTTGCGTGTTTTTTTATTTTTTGGTATCACTTTTTTAAAAACATTGTTGAGTTCTTTGAACATTTAAATATATTGTTCATAATGTAATAATTTCCTATTAAGGACAGTTGATTATATTACTGGGATTTTGCCTTTCTTGCCTTAATGTCACAGATATTCAAAAGTTGCTTCTGAATTTTTGAGACAGAAAATAGTTACACAGTTAGGAATCTTACAGGAAATTCATGTGAATGTGTCTGTGTAACTCTCCTTTACTAGAGAAAAGAGCCTTATTTAGAGTCCGCTGCAGGTACTCCAAGATTGTGCATGTGTTGCCTTCAAAATAAGGCAGAATTATAAATGGACACATGATAAATGGTGTGGACACCTTTCTACCTGGGAGACAGCCAGTGAAAGCTGTGTTCCTGTATATGACTAGCTTATTTTTTATCAGTCTATTTCAGTATAATTTAAAAATAATTGCAGATTTTACATTGGATAATAATTTGTATATGATCTGAGATTCTTCAAAACACCATTTGATTTTATGAAACCGCTTGAAATTTAAACACCATCAGCAGCAAGTTAATATGTTAACTATTCAGCGTTTTATGGTTTAAAAATAAAATTATAATTTTACCTCGGCATCACAAAGCCTTCTTCCGGAAGACCCATCCACTTCTCTCTTGCCTAGGGAGGAGATTGAAGTTGCTATGAACCAGTTCCAGCAAGAAGCATTATCTGCGTCATTAGCGCAGCAACGATCCTGGGGGGGATGTGGATTATGTGTGTAAACCATACAGGGTGTGATAGTTGGATGTTAATCTTTTTATGAAGGTCATTGGATGGTGAGTAGGAACAGGTGCTGCGATGACCATGAGTTCTGTAAGGATCAAAAGGTTAGATAAACTGCTTTTAGGATTTATGCAGGGTAGTGATTTTCATGTCAGTTTAATTACCCTTATGTTTTACAAGACTGTCAATCAGGATGCCTAGAAATCTTAAGGAACTGGAGGCTTTGAAAAATTTTGAGGTCTTCTCCGATTGGGTTTATTTGATAATCATTCTTTTCATGATGACCTTAGTCATGAAATGAAGAGTTGTTAGAACTACAAGGCTTGCTTTAGCATCAGAAGATTTATTCAGGAGTCTATCATCCAGTGAGAAAAATGCCTTTCATTCTCTTTTCATTTATTTGAAATTACTTAGTGATTCAGGAATCTCTTATTGGGGTCATTACTTTGATTTTTAACTTAGCAGTGTAACTCTTGAAATACTTTATGTAAATGATTTCCTTCAAGGTGCACTGTATTTAAAAGCTATCAGTCCGTTGAAAATTGTTAATTTATTTCACTGTAGAAGCACGATCTGTCAGGAAGAAATAGGGAACAGAAGTTCATCTAGCAAGGGTCACGCCGTGCCATCTAGTCAGCAATTTATAACAGATTTTCAGTGTTTTCTTCCTTTTTAGGAAACTTGAAACATCTTGAAGATTATGTTTATTTTAATTTGGTGGTAGTAATTACACTGGCCACATTACAGTTAATAACTTGGATGTCATTTCTTCAACCCCAAAGGCATGAAGATAAAAAGAAACTTATATGATATTAAAAAACACCCGCAGCCATTTTTCCAGGCCCGTTACTTTTATAAAACACTTGAGATTTTATTTTTATTAGTGTGAGACACTTAGAAATGAGTAACTAGCAAATAAACTTAGTGATATAATTCAAGTTTATATTGCTCAGTTAATAAAATGAACAAAATCACAGTCTTCCCTGAGGTTTACCTTCATCTTTTTTTTTTTTTATTGCAAAAGAAAATGGTTAAAGTTATAGAGTTTCAAGTCTTGTAGGAAATTGTCTTTAGTTGTCTGTGTTACTCTATCTCTGTAGGTGGTGAAGCAAATTTTGTGGCTTTTGCCAAAGCAATGGGGCTTTCAGAAATTTTATTTGGCAATGATTTGTTTTACTCTTTTGCTACTGAGTTTGTATGTCTGAAAGGTTATTTCTGTTAACTTTTATTCATCTAAGAGGATTCTGGGATCCTATTGCAGATTTTACAGTCTGGTAAACATAAAATGTATTCTCCTAGTGGCTCTTTTCCGTTCTTAGCAGTTCATTAAGTAGGCTTCCCCTGTATTAATAAAGTGACTGACGAGCATATCACAACCGGGGCCTTTATTGGAGAGCTGCTCACAGCTTTGTTCCAGATCTTCACTGTGCGTTGCAGTGAGTCCTTCTCTTTGTATCTATATCCTGATTAAACAAAGAGCGTGCTCTCCCTGATAACTTCTTAATACTAATTCTCTGTGGGCCCCAACGGTTGCCAGTTAGGTTTAGTATCTAATCAAGGTAGATATTTTGGATGAGCTTTTATTTTTTTAAATTATCTTTCAAATTCTCTTTTGAAAAGAAGATTTTTCCATTTCTTGGCCAATTTTTTGCTTGCTTGGGCTATTGATGACTGCACATTCTAATAACATACAGGCTTTCTTGGTTGTAAGAATCCAGAGTTCATGGTAAGGTGGCTTTACTAGACATTTGTCACTGACCATGTATTTTCCTGATTCTGTACAATTTCATTATAATGCAACTCATTATAAATGGCACAGAAGTTATAATTAATGAAGTTGAATATTTATCAATAAAATTTACCTCCTAGGAAACATCAAAAATGAGTAAGAGAAATAGAGTTCTAGCCTAATAATTTTCTAAAATAATTTTCATGCAGGTGCTTATATATATATGGCAAAAAAAATATAGCTGGAAGTTTCCTGCTGAATGATGATATTAAAGGAATGTAAGTTTCATGTTAAAATCCTTCTTAACTTATGCGAAAAGTAGATACATTTGAAGGATATCTGTTAATCCTCCCCAACTCCCCACTTTCTGTCCTATGTTACTGTTATGTTAGAATGTTGTCAAAGTTGTTGCATAGCTGGGTACAGAAGCAGTTACACGTTCAGTTTCTTCAAATGAAATGTAGCAGAGAAAGTGATTTGAAATAACCACTCCATGCACATTCATTCATTCCATAGTTGCTACTAAGGGCTTTTTGTTACTAATCAGGTCAAGGATGTGGTTCCCACCGCATTAAACTAGCTAGTTTAATTCCTTTCTAAGGCTAAAAATGCCCTTTGCAGCCCTGGCCTGCTCACTCACCAATATTTATCTTTGGAACCAATTGAAAGATCAGTATGACTACAGCAGCACAAACCCATATTCACTCTGAAAGAAGAAAAAAAAAAGTAAGCTCATGCTCTGTGTCCTGTCATATTTATATATGTGCAATTAGAACCTAAAATTCTTAAAGAAAGAAAACTAGAAGAAATAACCTTCTGGACATGTATGTCTGTCAATGAAATAGAATAAAGAAAACCTAATGTATTTACATAAAAAATTTGAATGATCATTGATAGAACCTCAGACTCCTTTTCCTACATCTACGGCCAAGCTAAGTCAAGGCTTGAACAAATAATTTTCTTTTGTCTTCTGTGGAATTTTTATAAACAGAGATTTCTATAGGTAATGCATGATTTTACCTAGCCAAAAAGCATATGCTGACACAGTATTTGGTTCATTCTAGGTTAAGATATCTACTAATGTTTCATTTGTACTTACTGATTGAATATAAAACTGTTTTAAATACTCTCTTTTGTGATATGATTTCTGTAGCTTTTCTTTAAACTATGGCATTTCCAGCTTGGTTTTTATGTCATTATTTTTGTCCAGGGACTCTGGCCTTATATGTGTGGTGGAGTGATAAAGCTGTGTTGCTAGGCAGAATTCTGCCAGGCAGTTCATGCTGGGCTTCATATCTGTCATTGCCCCACTTTCATGTTTCTATGAGGATGGAAATGAGTTGAGACAGAATATCATTGGGAATAGGCGCATAGTTAAGTGCCCAGGTCTCCTGATTCTCCATTGAGTCATCATGAGTGTCTCTGAACAGCGCCAGTGGTATTCTTGGCACGCGAGGCTCAGCGGGAATAACACTGAAATAGCAAAGATCGAAAACTGCGTTGCTAGAATATTCTCTGCTTGCTATATGACTTTTTTAGTGTTCCGCCTTTGAATGTGTGCCTCTGCCTCTGTGCTGCTATGGAAAGATCAGGGCTGCCATAAAAAGTGCCAGGGAGAAGACAGGAAAGATGTGAATAAAATGAGCAGTTGGTGACACGATTGTATTAATTTCTTTCAGTGGTCATGGAATTTATATCAAACGCAGGACTTTGACACCATATGCATTGGGAAAGAATCAAAAAATAATTCCAGTTTTTCAGTAGCAAAATTTAAGAAAGGATTAAAAAAAGAGACATCTTTTGTGATGATTCAATGATAGCACGACAGTCCTATGAAAGTAGAGTGGCCCCAAATAGCAGGGCAGCCTCCGTAAAGACAAGGTATCCTGTTGTATCTTACTAGTTGACAAAAATAACTGATCGTTTGCTTTTTCACTTAAAGTGTTTGGCTATATGTATGTATAAATTAACACGATCTTGCAATTGACGTCCTATGTGTTTATTAGGCTTTTCAAAATGTCTGCCAGCGTGTGGAACCTCATAAAGAGAGGCGGGTGCTGCGTGAGGCTGGTCCGCTCAGCATTTCTCTGTAAATGCTCCTCTCATGATATGCCTGAAAACCTTCAATATTATAATAATGCTAATAAAAATGGAAAACTCTGAATTCTTTATAGATGCATAAAGAAGTGTAATTTCTCTGTGACCTGAATAACTCTTGGAATCGCTGCTCTGGCCCTTTGAAAGAAGGCGGCTCTACTATACTGCTTTGTGTTCCTTTGAACATCTTGCTATCTGACTATTTTAAGGACGGGAATAATAGAAGAGAACTTAACTCAGGGTTATACTTTGAAGGATAGGTGGGATTCCCCCCGACCCCGCAATATTTCCCTCCTCCCATTCTATTGAACATTGCTATCTAGTCTAGCTTCTTAAATGAGAGGTGATCATGTTGATGAATAAAATTAAACGATAATACAATTTTTCACTTATTCAGACTCTTCCACCTTTTGGTTTTGTCCCTTTGAGAATCGTAAATTGGATTTGTTATCGCGACCTTTCAAGAGGCACTGCTCAGTCATCTTATTTTAATCGTCCGCCGGCAGGAACCCGGCTGGCTCCAGGAGTGCTAGGGTGGAAGGCAGAATGGCTGTATATTTCATGGCCTGTGGCCTTGGGAAGCAGGTAAATTTGGGGAGAAATAATTCTAACGGTGTCCCGTTCTCTCTGCCTAATGCTGTTGATGGAGTGGTGGACGCAGGGCGAGGCGTCTGCAGTCGCACGGCGTCTGAGTCCCTGGTGGGCTCTGGGGTGACTTTGCTTTCCCCGCTTTGCGTGGATCAGCATTGGGGGCGCTTGCTGCGTTTACGCCCTCTTCCGCTTGGGAATTATTTTTCTCATTTTGACGTGGATCTACTACTCCTGCCACTAATGTTAATAACCAGGGGAGAAAGATCAAAGGAGGCCAAGCCTTGGGAAGACGGGAAGAGGGCAGCCTGGCTGGCAGGGCAGACAGTTAGTTTTAATGACCAGTTTTATAGGTAATTGTAGTAATGACAGATTTCATTTGTTGCTTAAATGAATGGGAATTATTGACAGCAAATTTTCATTGTTTTTGTTTCTTTATGTGATATCAAATGCTGGCGTAAAAACGTATGCAGTCATAAACGGCAACAACCAAGTGCATTTTATTAGAAATTAGAGAGGACATCCTTTTAATTACACTGTGTAATTTTAGCTGGTCTCTTTCCAATTTCCTTCTTACTTAATTTAACAGCCACTTGATTATTTGAGATTTCTTTCTTTTATAAATTATTGTAGCTGCATATAGATGTGTATGGAATATATAAAATCCATGTTTCATGAGAGGGAATATTATCAGGATTCACTGCGTGAAGAACAAGACCAGGAAGTTTTGTAGTGCCCCATTTATTGAAAGTGTCGCAATTAGGAAGCACTCTTTAGGGTTACGTCAGAAAGCGCAGGGCGCTCCGAATCCCGTTGGCTGGGTATTTGAACATTCGCAGAGACTAAAGCCTTGGTTCAGTTTCTGGACTCAGCCAAGCCCCAACCGGCCCACTGGTGGCCATCATTAGCGCCATTGTGATGAGGGAGAAAGGCTGTGGCCACGTGGAGCTCTGCTGCCGCTTGCTGGACGGTGAGCCCCGCGTGGAGTCGTGGCTGTGTCTCGCCCAGCAGGGAGGTAATGCCCAGCCATGAGGCTGTGGTTGCCTCCCTTCCCACTTCTCCACTGAGAGCTGGGTCACGCTTTGTGTGTGCAGACAGGCCAAGCTGGGCCTCGGAGCCGCCATCTCAGGCTCCAGGGAGCCATCTCGGGAACTCGGGACCCCGCTGCTCAGGGCCTCCTGGCGTGGTGACACACAGGGGACAAAGAGAACATTTTGCAAAGAGCGTATGCAGCTGAAATAGGCAGAAAGACCTGCCTGCGTGTGATATAATATTTGAAAATACGTCTGCTTGAGCGAGAGGGAAGCCTAGGGTTTGAGCTGTGTCTTAACATTTTAAATTGTGCACGAGGCTTTGGCTGACAGCACGGGAATCTGGCTTCATTTTGTTGCATCAGTGGCTAGATCGAGTCTCCTAATCCAGTTGCTCAAGCCGGGGTACAATGTGAAGTACAGAATGGGTTAGGACATGCCGAGCCGTTTGGGGACTGAATGAGAAGCAGGTATTCTGAGTGGCAAACAAGACACCTAGAGGCCGGCATCTGTCATTTAGTTTTTGAAGCTCTTGCTTCAGTGAAAGTTACACGTTTCTATATTATCCGTACAAGCTGGCTTCAGAATTAACTGCAGCAGCCGTGCTGTACACATTGCCAGCCCTCTTCAGACAAGAACTGGGTCTGTGTTCCTTTTGGCGTTGCTGAACGCAGTTTTCCTCTTATGGTGCTGAATTTTAAAAACTCAGTGAAATTTGTGAGCAGATGGATAGTAGATGGCTTGGACTACGAGGCTCTGACAGCTTATCTGCATTTTATTGTGAAGGTGATGGCTTTGGGAGAGTATGACTTTGGGAAGAGTGTTAGAGAGAAGAGCAAACGTTGAGGGATGTTCTAGGTTTGTCTGGTCCAGGTCTTTTTTTAGATGTGGGCCATGCATGTAAGCAAGGTGAGGTCCTTTTTGACACTGAAGATTATTTGTATTTTACTTTCTTGTCTCCTGTGGCCCCACTCTTCCATCTCCCCCTCACCCAACCAAATATGGCATAAGGTTGAGAGGCAAAGAAGAAGAAAAAGAAGATGCACTTTGAATTTTCTGCCGAAACGATGCAAGTTCAGCTACCAAATATCATTGTCTCTGACATGATGAGTATTGATGTAAAATGTAGCAAGAGATTATTTTTTTCATTGTTTGTAATATAGGTTAGTAAAACCTGAAATCTATGGGGGGAAAAATCATTAGTTTTAAAAGTGTGTGCATTAAATGGCCAGAAAGTAAAATAGACAGTATTGTCTTCAAACAGTTTTTTTAAGAGATTGATTAATGGGACTCAAACTCGACTGCAAATGTTTGGCGACGGAGAAGAAATGAGTGCGGTGCGGTCCCCAGAAGAGAACGGGTTAGCCCGCTCCCTGTTTTATTTGAGTGTGTGTGAGCACGCTTCCCTCCTGAGGGTGGGAGAAGATCAGACTCTCCCATTTTTTATCCTAATGTGTTGAAATACGTTATTAATCATAGTAGTCTGATTCAGAAATGTTTTAATTTGAACTTGTGGACAATCTCTTTTAGGACGTGAACTTTATTTTGGCTTTCACTGCAGTGGGAAATATTTAACATAGCTTTAAAACTCAAGGCTCATGACACAATGACTACATGGTTTTTGTTTCAAATTTGCGTCTTTCACTAATATATTAGATCTCTTTACTTTTAAGAAAGATTAGATAGAGAAACTAAGAAGATATCAGTCCACTAAAGGTAGGAGAATACAGGCTTATGAAAGAAGAGGCAAGAAGTACTTAAATGAGAATCTGACAATGGAAAGAGAAAATTTAGGACTTTTCCCAGCATCGGCAAACTCCGGAAGAAACTCTGCCCTATTCATTGATCTGTAAAGTCTATATTTGAGGGATATTAAAGTGCATTGTGCTTGGGAGAGGGCAAGAGGTGGGAACTAGTATTTATAAAGGGCCTACTATTGCTATGCTGTGAGCTGAGGGTGACGCTATTCTAGTCTTTTCTTTATTCTGCATTAAAGCTGTAGGTGCAAGCACATCGTAGGAGCCAGAGAAAGTCAATTTTGATAGATATCCATTGTGTTACAGGTGATAATACCAGAGTTTGAGAAAGTAAAAGGACTGTTATGAAAGTTAAGTAAAATGCAGCTTCATTGAAGGAGGTATTTGCAATAGCCATTTTCCTGAGCACCAAAAAGGGTGAGATTTGCAGTGTTTGAGTAGCCGGAGCACCGGGTGAAGGGTCTGCTTGTCCTGCTGCGCCGATTTGCTGCCTGTGGGCTGTGTTGTTTACCCTTCACAAGTGTAGTCTGCTGCTCTTGTCTCTGTTTTGATCACCTTCTCACCTTGAAGTGACCAGAGTGATATTATATAGGAAACAGGAGTTTTATTAAAATGGAAGTGATACTCCATCCCCTAGAAAACCATTTTATTCAGTGCCAAGAGAAATAGAAATACTTCCCTTCCCCCTGCTTCCTCTCGTTCCCTATATTGGCTTCACAAGGAGGGAAGAAAGCCCGTTATTGAGGACAATATTGAAGGGAAGAGAGGTCAGGGCAGGCAGGGGAAAGGGAGGTTCTTGTAAGAACAATACGTTCTCTGTGTTATTTTAAATAGTATGTGACATTAATTCTCAATTAAAGCCGAAAGTCAAAGCCTCTTGAAATATGTATGGATCAACAGAACCGCTTTTGCACCCAAGAAAGGAGAAGGATGCTGGCAATGAGCCATACTGAACTCTGGAGTTGAGAGTTTGAAGGTGGAGATGGGGGGTGGGAGAGGAGGGGGCAAAGGTCACAACAGCAACAGGATGTACCATTTGCAGACCAGTAGGTCAGCCTTAAATCTCCAGTTAGCTCAGGTTTATTGCCCCTGTAGGGTTTCTCTTAGTTATCATGACTGCTATCTGCTGGCAGTGCAATTTTCTGCTGCATTACTGTATTTAGATGAGAGGATTTTAAAAAAATTATCAAGTAAAAGTTTACAGCAGTTTACCTCATTCTGCTGGCAGGTAACTTTTGTCTCTAACATGGTGAGTTATGGTCTCCAGCCTCATGTACAGTCAGAGAGCTGATCCTCTCCGTTGGGTCATACACATGCTTTCCTTCTTAATACCCATAAGAGGCTTTAGGGGAGAAGGAGAAGAATATAAACACAGAAACCACATCCTAACAGCTGCCTCTAGTTAGCTCTGTTTTCCCCCCGGCTTTTAAATCTTGCAGCGGCACCTAATTTGTCCCACATGGCTTTCCTCCCCGTGGAGCTGCTGTCCCTTTCTCTGCTGCCCTCTTTGAGTGAAAGCAAACAGTTATGAAGAATCAACTAGTTCTACTAGTTTAGGTCACTGTCTTTAAGCTGCTGGATTGCAGATGCCCATGAATAGGAAAGAGAGAACCATTTATAGATTGGAAGAGACTTATGACAAAATATGAACCCATTTAGGTGCCAGTGGACCCATCAAAATATTCCCCAATTAAGCACTCCATGCAATTAGTTGACCAAATAAATGAGACGGTGAGCCACGGGGTAGACTGCTGTGACTTGAAGAGATAAGTGGTTTTGACCTAGGATGACATCAGAATCATCTAGGGTGCTTAAAATATTCCCACACATGCCGATTCCTTCCCCTCATGTTCTTCCTCTATTTTAATAAGCCTGGGAGTGAGGAGTGTATACTTAAAGAGATTTGTGTTCCAAGATGTCTCCACGGGAAAGTGGTTGCAACTTGCACTATTATATTCATTTTTGAAAAGTTCTAGATTATTTCTTTCTTGTTTGTTTTATTCATGTCTCTATTCTCTCTTCCGTGTTATTTTTTTTTTAATACAGTGAAGCCAAAGACAGATGCTTTAAGGCAGGCGGAATACTGAATTAAGTTATTTCCTTCACTGAAACTAGTGTTCTGATTCTTCCTTCCAGCTCCTGTTTATTTCTTATTCCTGCTGAGAAGTAAGACATGAAATTCACATAGCCAATGTCTTTTTCTTGTGACTTTTGAAAAATGAAATTGGTCTGATTAAAAATAAAAATCAAGATTAGTGTTAGTGACAGGGAACAGCCATTCTCTTATAGAAATTTAGCTCTCAAATAATGTCGTATTCAGTATTTATTGATTATCTGAGTTTTATTGCATATATGCAGAATATTACTGATTCATGCCCTCAAAGATGTAAGAATTGTACATACTTCACCTTGAAAAAGGAGTACCTGAGTTAGTCCTTACAAAATCCCCTTGTCCTGATGATTCTGCTAAAGAACTGATAGTCTTTTTGTAACATTAGGAATAAAGCTATCACAGCTTGCTTTAAAAGGTCATCGTCTCTTGCAAAGTAGATTACCTTGCTTTGTTCCATGAGCAGGAACCACGCTGCAGCTCTGTAAAACTATACATATAAAGTAAATTTCTGCTATCATTTTGGCTTGCTCTCATAAAAGAAATTTCATGCCTCCCAGTTTTCACATGCTAACCTAAGTCATAACTCCTTGTGAGTAGAGCCGCAGGATGGACGAGAACTGTGCCTACACTTCCACTTGTCACGTTTCTCTGCTCTTAACAAATGCAGTTTACCAAACGTGGGAAAGGTGTGTCAAAACATTGATGACGAATTTGGTGATTTAATATTTTTAATCTTGTTGGGGCCAGTAGTTAGTAGGTGAGTCAAAGCAGTAATTGAAATGACTAACCTGCATTTTACAAAGTAAGTGACGGAGATGGAACCTTCCCTTTGGTTCCAGTGTATCATTCAGAATGAGAGCACTGTTCTCTTGTGGTGTGGCCTGTTAATCTCTGTTAAGTACAAGTTCTCATGTAACAGAGACAATGATTTATCCTGTCACTTAGAAAAGCCTGTAAATTTATATGCAAGTAAGGGATAAAAATGGCCATGATATTTTCCTGAAGGATCATAATTAATTCTGTGTATTCTTTCCCTTCTAAGGTAAGAATGGAATGGGGGGGGGGGGACAGAATTCCAATAAAAGCAATAGTGACTCTTTGATATACCTTAAACTACAACCTTCCCTATGGTATCTAATTCATCTAAAGTGTTCGGGAAGGAGGAGTTCCGCCTAAATCTGCTTAATCTTTTAAACAATGAAACAGTTATAACTACTCTCATTGCAAAGGGTTCTAAAATATCACAGTCCTTACCAGACATGGGCCGGTAGAGTATGATGAGTTTTCTCAGTGAACCAGGACCCTCGTTAAGAACACAGTTCTTGAACTCTTTGGTGATATTGGAATGCGCTCCGGAGCCTTTGAGGTCTGTTGGTTTAGCCGGATTTTTTATGATTTTTCCCAGATGGCTGGTTCTCCTGCCTCCTACCAGTGTCTAGGGCTTTTTATCCCAAAGCCCACAGCCTCTGGTCACTGTGCTCTTCTCATTAGTATTTTTTTTTCTTTCTTTTTGCTCCCTTTTAATAATTTCTGTTCTCCTCTGCCATTTTTAACCACTGGGAGCCTGCTCTGACTTCCAGAATCCCAAATTGGTTTTTCTTTTCTTTCCCTGCTTATAACCCAGGACCAGTTTGAGGATTTCTGGTCGAATCCAGGGAAGAATTACCTTGTAATTAAGTCAGATTATTAGTCCTGTCCCCAACTCCCGAGGAGGGGCAGGGCTGACCACCACTTTCCTGGTAAATAAAGTGCAGGGGCGTTGTAATTGCTTCGTTTAGCTTGAATCTTCCTTTGTTTTGTTCCTGTTGTTCTGGGTTTCCGGACTAAATTTTGATCCCAAATTAGAAGCAATTCCACTTTCCCTTCTAATGGCAATTAACAGCCTCTGATTTCTGTCTTTGCCTTTTTTCTCCCTTGGAATGGTTATTTGTTGGGATTATATCTCCACATACATTAACGGTCCTGTTTAGGTGTAATTCAGTCCCAAACGCTGCCCACTGCCCTTCAACAATATTCGGAATTACCAATATTTTATAAAAGACCAGGTTTTAGATAGTTAAGCAACTGTCGATTTTCCAAATTTAACTCCTGTATTACATGGAGACGGTGAAAAGGGCTGCTCATATTGAACATGTCTTTGCTTTGAATTTCATTAATAATATGCACATTTCCTGAGTGATCATAAATCCCCATTCCTGCTTTGCCTCTTGTGAGCTCACATCTCTTTCCCAAGGTTAAGCGGAGTGTTCAATTCAGAGTAATGCTCAGTCTAAGTATTCAGTAAATTAAGGAAAATCTAAATACGTGCTTTAAGGCTAGAAAGGGAAAAATAATTAGTTCCTGGAAAGCTGTGAATTACTCTATCCAAAAACATAGGTTTTTGAGAAAACATCTAATGTGTTTAATGGGTATTTTGGCATGCAAAATTTATCATCTCCATGAGTCATCATCGTGCAGTCACATTCTCAGGATTCCAGGTTACCTCCACACATCATCTAGTTTTTTTTCTTGTTGTTTCTATAAAGGTATTAACCAAAAATAAAAGGAGAAAACATGGAAACATGAGTTAAAGAACTTAGAGCACCTGGTGCAGTGTCTAGCAACTAATAAGTGCTCAGTTCACGCACTCACTGTTAGGAAATGTTTTAATGTCACTTGCAGCCTGTCCTTTCTGTATTTAAATCTTATGGATTCCTCTTTACAAAGATGATCATTGCCTTATATACCTAATCAACTGAGAAATTTTTTGCCTTATTTTGCAGTCTGCTTCAGATTAAATTATATACCTTTCCTAACCTTGTTTACTTTTGTATCCTGGATTCATTTGGATTGAATTTTCAGAATGGCGTTTGTTTCTAGTGTCCTGAGAAGATGGTGCAGCTCAAAACAATGGTGAGCAGAGACTGGTAGTGAGTTACCTGTGCTTCTCTACTGCTATGCTTTGTGGTTCCCATTATCTTCCTTGGAGATTTTTCCTCTGTCAGCCCTGCCAGTGGACCTAAGAGCTGAGACAGAGGGGAGACTGCATTGTGAGCTTTTTACTTGCCAGCAGGGCCGAAAGATTGTGGATAGTCACAGATTCCTTCCCTTGGAATATACTACAAATGGTCCCTGTTTCTAGTAATAATAATTGTGGTTGTATTTCCCATGAACCTCTTTGGAAGTCAGTTTTAGATTCAGTCTCTACCTCTGCTAGGGATAATGAGTTCTCGGTTTGCCACATACTTATAAAGACTGCTTGCTTTAATTTCTCATATTTTCTAGATTGGAAGGTCATAAGAACTTGATCATTGCTTTTCTCAGCTTTCATTCTTGTAGACAAAGGGATTCTAATCTTTACAGATCTTCTGGGCCTCTCCCTGTCTTGATCACTGTAGTTTCTCTCCTCTGGACTGTCTTCAGCTCTTCAAGTGGTAGAGTCCAGATTTAAGATGGAATACCAGGTGTAAACATACTTCAGATTTGTACATTAAGAGGGAAACATTTTTAATAACTTAGAGGATTACTTTCAGTGTATTGTTGGCCTTTGAGCTACAGCCGTATATTAGGATGTAATCTTTGGTGAACAGTCATCACTGGCTAGGAGTTCCTCTTCTTGGGTTGTAACAGACACCTTGTAGCCCATTGATCATCCTCCCAGTTATTCATTTCCCTTAAATGGGTGCCATTACAGTTGCCCACTTTTCAGCGCTGTGCTACTGTTCTGTCTCTTCACATAGTCCTGTGAAATCATCCTGCAATTCGTCTCTTGTCAATTTGGCGTTCATTTCCCTTTTGTCACCTTCAAACCTTGGCACAAATTCACTTCCTCTGGGATGTAGCCTGTGATTAACCCTGACTGACACTGATCTCTCATGCTCATCATCCGGATGACATCATGAGGAACTTCAGCATCCAAGTTCTTCTGTCATTCTGGGTTTTATCATAATTATCATTTCTTGAGTCTGTCTATTTCATATTCCTTTTTCCCAAGTTGAGAAGGTATTCAAGAGTTTGGGGAGAGCAGTGAAGGGAAGCTGCTGCTTTGGACTCTAGCAGATACTTTCAGGGTTTTCCAGGTGTGTTTGTAGAGGCAGCTGCCATTGAGGGTCTGCAAGGCACACCCTTGGAGATCGGTTTCTGAAAATGAGAGCTCTCACTAGAGTCTTTATAGCAAAGTCACTCCAGTAAGATTTTCCTGGAAACATAACATCAGCAGTAACTGTTCTTTCTTCATCAAATCTCCAAAGTTTTGTCGCATGCTCTATAGGTAGCTACTTTTCATTAAGTATTTGGTAAGTCCTTCTAGGCAGCAGTAATATTTGTAGTTACTACATATTATCAAAAATTTTCGGGGCCGGGCTGGTGGTGCAGCGGTTAAGTGTCACGTTGTGCTTTGGTGGCCTGGGGTTCACTGGTTCAGATCCCGGGTGCGGACATGGCGCCTCTTGGCAAGCCATGCCGTAGTAGGCGTCCCACATATAAAGTAGAGGAAGATGGGCACGGGTGTTAGCTCAGGGCCGGTCTTCCTCAGAAAAAAGAGGGGGATTGGCAGCAATTAGCTCAGGGCTAATCCTCCTCAAAAAAAAATTTTTTTTCTATCAATTTTTAATTGTCTATAGAACTTCTATTTTATTTTACTTTTTAATAGTTTATACATTCAGGAGGTTCAAAAATCAACATGGTGTAAAAAGATATATGTTGAGAAGTGCTGCCTTCTACCCGTGTCCATTCCCCTTTTCCCCTCTATCCCCTACAGAGAACTCTTATTAGTTTTTTGAGTATGCTGATTTTGTGCAAATACAGACACATCCAAATATATATTTTTATAATCCCCACTTTCTTATTCAAAGCATATTATACTCAGAGCATGTTATATACTCTGTTCTGTACCTTGCGTTTTGGATTGGAGATCTTTCCATAATGGTATATAGAAAGCTTCCTCATTATTCTTTGCACCTTTATACCATTTTATTATATGGATGTGCTCTAATTCATTTAGGTGGTCTCTGGGGATGGACCCTTGGGTTGTTTGCAGTATTTTGCTATACAAATAATGCTGTAATGAATAACCTCATACGCACATGATTTCAAATATATGCCTACTGATCTTCATCCTGGTTTCTTGCCCATTTCCTGTAGACCTCTAAGCCACTGTAAACTGAGTGAGCGTGATGTTTTTATCTGCTTTAAAATATCCACAATACTTCTTGACTAGGGAAGCAGTGTCTTGAAGTACAGGATGCCCCCAATCCAGACTTTTTATGTTTCGAGTCTCAATTCTGGCCTCTTTGGGCATCTTTCACTCAGTGAAATGAGCTAAAAGACAGTGACTATAACTCAGAAGAAGTTTTCCATATTTAAGTGTAGTTAAAGAGTTAAGCTTTGTGGTATTTTGCCATAAAATAAGGTATTAAAATTTTAATTAGATATATTGGCTGTTTTAGAGAAGAATTTTAAAATGTTATATTGTAGTTTAAAAGTAGAGAATTTAAATGTAACTGGGTGAGCAACAACTTAGTGTCATAGTACATTGGTCAGGCAGGGTTCATAATTCTGATTATGAATTCTGACTTTTATAGATCTTTTACATGTTTATTTCTAGGTATTTACAGGTTTGTGGGAACAGGAAGTTGCTTTGTGGGAACATTTTTAATACATAGCCTCCCAAGGGAAAGATTGTAAACTTTTCAAGTGAATAATTGTTTTATCCTTCAGTCTTTCTTTTTTCTTGTATTTCCCATCAGATCTGGTTTTGCACGGAGTCTGTGGTCCACTATGAACCTTGCTTTTTCTATATTTAAGCATAACTAGTCTTTTTGCAGAATTGAATTTCCTCCATTCATAGATAAATTGAGTTTAATGCTTATCATCTGTCCTTTTGGAGTATTTATTATCCCACTCAATTTGGTGTCAGAGCAAGGCATTATGGATAAGGTGTTAAAAATAGTGCAGAACCCAGGGCAGGACTCCAGGTAAGGAAAATTACTTAACTACTCTGATTCCTCATCTGTAAAATGTGGATCATAACACTGTGTCTCCCCTCCATGTTACTGAGAGATGCATAGTGATGAGGGATGTGAAGTGCCTAGCATGGTATCTGACACATGGTAGGCGCTCAACACGTAGTAGAAATAGTAGGTGCTCTACACTATCTCCTACATATATTTCTCTACGAGTTTCTATTGTCTTAGAGGACTTGTAAGGGTTATTGTAAACGGCTGAATAAATTATTGGAATGATTTTCTCATTTAAAAATAGGAAAATGACTATAGAAAGTGTTCGAGATCTCTGTTAGTGTGCTGACGTATAACCATTTCTTCTCTCTAGTTTGGGTAATACTCCTCCATTTTTCTGGCAGTTCATTAGGAATTCTGTCGGGGGTGCACTCTTATCAGCACATTATCAGCAGCTGAAGAATTTTCAGTTTTCTGCTCACTCAGTGCTTGTAAAAATTGAATATATATCGTTTCCCCTTTATCATGTTGAAAATCTCTGGTTCATGGTCTGTTGAAATTCATCTTGTTATATTCAAAGTGCATCTCCTGGAAGCAGCAACAATGCACAAGGCTCGAGTACACTTAATTCTCAGTGTTTTTGTTTCAATTCCTTTTCTACACTTTTTACTTGGAGATATTTTGTTTTAATCTTCTCTTCCCCTTTTCTCCAGCCAAGTTTTTTGTTTGCGCAAAGTAATATTTTTCCAAGCTATATTCTGTGTGATACAATATGGCCATGTTTCAAAATGTTCTTCAGCTCTTGCATCCAGCTACTAATTCAGTGCTCTGAAAAAACTAGATGATGTTTGTGGTGATGGCTCAGTGCCAGTGGAAGGAAATAATTTTGCGGAAGATGAATCCATTTCCAAGTAATGTTGGCTGAGTTGAAGCTTGCATTGGAATTTGTTAGGTTGTCTGATAGAAACCGAATTTGACCAAGACGAGGCTCTACACGTTGTCTGTCTTTGCCTCCCCATCTAGACCTTATGCTATGTATGCATACAGGATACAATTTCATGTTGATAGTTAATTTTAGGCTGTAAAAGGATTAAAATAGTCCCTTTCATTCCCCTTACTGAATTTTTTTTTCTGGTGGGTATTTTAAAAACTATTTTAAATCAGATTTTAAAATAATGAACTATTTTCTAAAGTAATTTTTATATGCATGGCTGTTTAACTGTATTATCTCATTTAATCACAGCACCAGTCCTCAAAGAAGTTTGTTAACCCCAGTTTACAGGTGAGGAAATAAACTGGGAGAAGTTAAGTAACTTACTCAAGGTCACATAGTATTAACTGCCAGAGCTAGATTTGGGGTCTTGGAGTCCTGGGGTCCTGATCTACCTGATCCAATTTTTGATTGATTTGTCTTAGTGAAGTGCCAGTGAGATTTAGGACTTACTTTTTGTTGATTTTGTCAGAATATAACATCTTGATAGTGAAAAAATAGAGTCCTCAGTATTTTTCCCTCATCTGCTTTGGACAGTGGAGGATGGAGGCGTGTGGTCTAAACTTGCTTAACTCCATATATCTCCTGTTGGCAGGAGAGAGAGAAATTTCAGTTTCACAAGTTGAATAATTTTTCAAACATTTTGAAAAATTTTGAGGCCAAAGATAAATTTCGGCTCTCTTCCAAATCATCAAAATCATTATTGATACATTAATCAAAAAGGAAAGATATTTGTTATCACTTTCTACTAAGAAAATTACATTTTCTTCTAACAAGATAGTTTTAAGTAAAATTGTAGCTTTTCTTCTTACCCTTGAATTTTCTGTCTCAATCTTGTTTTGACAAGCAGTAGTAGAAAGCAGGAAATGTTTTTTCCTAGACAACTTAAGAAAAATAAATATTTGGAGTCTTTTGATTACCACCTGCTAGGAATATGTCTTTTTGCTTATTACCACCTAGGAATATAAGTGCCTTTTTTTTCACTTTTACTTTTTAAGGTTTATGTATCATTTTCTCTCAATAGGTATCATTCATCGAGTACGTATGTGTCAGAAGTACGTATTTCACCCCCATTTTAGAGATTAAGGAATCAAGGACTACAGGACTTAATTGACTTGCTCATGGCACACAGCTAGCAGCAGCAAAGCTGGGGATGAAACCTCGGTCTAATTTGGAACCTTGTGCTTTTAATCCTGTAGCTGTAGTGTTGACACTGAGGGGAGTGGGTGTTACTCGTGGCATTGTAGGAGGCTACCCACATGTGAGCCCTTCCCTAAGTAAGTTTTATAATTTCTGAGACAGTTGAGTTCCTAGTAAATTAATTTTGTCTTTCCCTTTCTCAGCTTCCCAAAAATGAGTTACTGCCTCTTTTTTACTAAAGAATATTTATTGAATAATGGATTTAAAAGGTCCATGGCCATATACAACAGTTGAGCTTCATGTTAATGGTATATTTGAGCTTTATATGATAGGGTGAGGTGGTTTTAGTTATTGGGGTTTGGTGCAAGCTTATATCAAACATCCATCTCATAATGAGCCCCCAGTCGTACAGTGAGTCCTGCCTTTATCATATTGTACAGAGAAATTCCTTTGTAAAGTCTGACTGACTTTTCTTCATCTTAGGAAGACAGATTAATATTTTTTCACTATTAATTGGTTTCCATCTGCTTGTCCTGCCTTCCATTCTAAAGGTTATACTTATTACCATATTCACAAACCAACCCAACTGTGTAATCGAAGTTAAAAAAAAATTTTAAACCAAAGGTTCAATCTTGGTTTTTACAGTGTACCTTTTTGGCTACTACAGAGGGGGACGGATGACTCCACTTCGTTCTTCTTCCATATTTTCTTTGATTCCATTTTGTTTCTTCTTGTAATCCATCCATGTGCCACAAATTACCCAAGATTAAACTGATATAAGATACAGTAATAAAAAGGGGTGCACCCACCCAGCCACCGTTTTGGCCAGAAGTCTCCTTGAGTATCCAGGTCACAAAAATGAGCAGTGGAAAAGGCCTACATGCCATCTGTACTTGGGAATGATGATTTGTGTTCCATTCTTTTGTGTTCTCATTTCCAGTGGAGCACCTCGGCGTCTGTAGCCAGCACGGGGGCCCCGTTTGCCGAGGCCTGCAGCAGGGCCTGCCGTGGGAGGGGGAAAGATGAGAGAATGGTTGGAAGAAAGCAGGCCCTGACTTCGTAGCTAAAAATATGAATAAATGAAGTTCCATACCACAAATTGAGTAAAATTTGATGATAGGGGATTACTGGAACGTTTTATTAACTTGGGTTTTGCTTTAAAAAATTAACTTTTGAAAAAAGTCGAATCTCTGAGCTTATGTGTAAGGGTTTGGCTTGTGGATGGTGGTGATTACAGCAGCTGGCACAGTTATCCAAACCCCTTACTGTCACACCCTGCAGTGACCGGGCTCATTTTTTCCTCTCTCCTCCTGCCCTCCACCTCCCCCCGCCTGCCTGCCTGCTTCTCTTTCTTGGCCCCGTGCCTCTCAGGGCCACCACCAGATAGCCCCTCTTTTTACCCCTTGTTATAAGCCTGGGCTAGCTTTGGTGATGCATCCAATTACAGCATTATTTAGAAGGCAATTACAAATAACTGTCAGTGTCCATAATCTTTAACAATCCATCTTACCTTCCGAACTGGTGCTTGATAAAAGAGCCTCACAGTCTTCAACACTAGCACGGATGTTGGCATTTTCAGCACAGAGGAAGCAGGTTGTATCAACGAAGCAGATACACCCAAGCTTACAGGATTATTTGAAACAAGATGCCTTTTTTCCATTCGAGTGTAATTGTAGAAAGAGCCAGTGATGAAAGGCAGTGAGAGGACAAGCACATACCTTATTTTGTCTTACCTCTTTTTCTAATCAAATAACCATTTTATTAGAAGCGAGTATTCTCCAGTAGGCAGAATGTGATTCTAGTTTAGTAGCTTTAAAAAAACAACAACTGGATTAGAAATAACTGAAGGGTTTTCAAGTGGAAAGAGGGTGATGGCTGGGTCAGGAGAGGAATTAGATCCTTGCTGTCCTGGGAGACCTCGGGTAAGCTTGTAATTTGGTGGGGAAGGGGCACATTCCTAGCAACGTCCCGTCTCTTACTCTGCTTTTTTCTTTTGAGTAGCGTTTCCCTTCTGGTTCTGTTTCCTTTTTCACTTTAATCCTTCTGGATCTGTGGTTCTCCGTGCTGGCTGCACATTTGGAATCACCTTGCGGGGAGAAGGGGGAGTGCTCAGACCACAATCTTACAGAGTCTGATTTGAGTCAGACGAGGCCTGAGTGTTGGTGGTTTTAAAAGTTCCCCAGGTGAGTCTGATGTGTAGCCAGAACTGAGAACCTCTGCTGTAGAGGTTTCAAAATCTCTGACAAAACTGGGCACACCTTAGGAATCATGGAGTAAGTTGGATTTTTAAGTCAAAAGCAATGCAGTTTCCTCGTCGTCATCTTGGCATTGTGGACCACATTAGAGAAATCAAGCGGATTGGCTGGAGATCTCTTCTCCTTCCAAAAAGAACAGATTTGTTCTCTTGCTGCATAGCCACGGAATGGCTCAGTGCTGATGTCCAGTCCTCGGTTGGGGAGGTGCTGCCTCCTGGAAACAGTCTGGCCTTGTTTTGACAGTCCCAGATGGATGATTGACAGCAAGGAGTGCACATAATGGCCAAGGAGCTGTATCTGATGAATATCCTCTCCCAATCATGGGCTCACTCAGCTGCTCTCAGAGCTGTTTCAAAACAGGTGCTAACGTACATCCTTGGACAGCAAGGAATTAGACAGAATCGGCTAACTAGGAGCATGAACAGAGATCATGTGCTACAACTTCTGGAAGTTAGTTTCTCACATCCTTTTTAATGTTTTTCACTGCTGCTTTTGTGAAACATTAAATTTGACAGATTTTGCTTCATCGATGTTTTCTCATGCCTACTCAGAAAAATGAGTCAAAGAAGCTTGGTTTTTCCTGTTTCCACTATGACCTGTGAGCTGGAGTCATTCACAGAAGAAAATGGCAGAGGGCTCCCTGGTTTGTCATTTTGGTGAAGAAATTAAAGAGTGTGATGGTTTAGTCACAGTCACAGATTTCACATCACCTTCTTGGCTTTGCACAGCTCCCCAGCAAGTACTTCTCACTGATGCTGATTCATTCATGTTGAAAAAGCCATATTCCCTCTCTGGGGTCCTCCCCTACTAAAGGGGTCCTGTTCTGTTTGAGTCCATCTCTGCAGCTTTTTGATAGTAGTGTTCTGACTGGGGTCTGGTGCTCCCTGAACTGCGTGGAATAAGTTTAAAGCCATCTAAAAGACATCACATCATTAGTCTGCCACATTTCCTCTACATCAAGACCAGTTTTAAGTAATTTTTGAAGCAGCAGGTTTGGGTGTGGTCAGTTTTTCAGATTAAAAATATGATAGAATTCATAGAGTATTTAAAGCCCGTGTTACAAATAACCCTGCAGTATTTGGCTTAGCTTTGCTCAAGAATGAGCGCTGTATTCGCATCCATCGATAGCCCTCTGGGTCAAATTTGTGTTCCAGATGTGTACTGTGAGGTAGTGCGGATTGAACATTGGTATTATTGAAGTTTCTTCTGCATGAACTACTTCTTAAATGTCAGAAATCCTTTTGAAAATATGCCTTAATACCTCTAAAAAAATTGAGGGTAGAAGAAGTAACTACTTTGAGAAATAGCCTGGAATGTATTTTGGGCCTATCTACTGTGATATTCTTAAAGTTTGACTCTTCGTTGGCTCATTCATTCAGTAGATCTTTATTAAGCATCTGCCATGTGTTCAATTCCTTGATCTATATCAGGTGTCTCAAACTCAAATGGCAGTAAAGACCAAGTGGTAAAACAAATAAGTGAGGAAGATAGCGTGCTGTAGAGAGAAATGGGGACTGGGGTCCTCTGAGGGTACAGGTCCTACCTCATGGGGCAGCTGCTGTTCAGCAATATGGCTGGGTACGAATATGAATATGAACAGTGTTGCCAGAGGTTACCGTACTCTTATGAGGAGCTAGTAATCTAGATTTTTAGGTCAATTCTACTCTGACTTTTAAGTCTTGGCTCAAGTTAAGCAACAACAAAAAATTCTGTGCCAGCTAAGTAAAACATGTATGCAGGCTGAGGACTTTCCTGACCTCTGATTTTTGTAGCTCTGTTTCATGCTCCCCACCCCTCCCCGAACATGGAAACTATATGAGCAGGGCAGCTTACTTTTAAATATATTCTCAGCACTGAGCATTGGCATGTTCAGTAATTAAAAATCATTGAAACAACAGATGGCAATAGAATATGTACAATGATAGATTCTCTTCACACATACACTCCCCTCTTGACCCACCCACACAACTGTTAAAATTTTTGCATTAAGAACCAAACTGGTTACAAGCGAATATGATTATTGGTGTGGAAAATGCTCATAAATATGGGCACATAAACTATCCAAATGACTATCTAAATGAGTTCTGGTCACATTATTTCTCAAAACAATTTCTGAAAGCAGTGAGCTTGGTCCAGCCTTATGGCTGTGGAACCTCTGAGATTCTTGCCTTCTATAAGTGTGTGCGCCATTTGCCTTTAAGAAATCATGCAAGTGACTAGAGATCCAAGATCACTTGACATTTGACACAGAACTCTAAAGTCTTCTCCCTCTGGATGGAACTTATTTGGAATCATTGCAAGAATATCACTCTTCCTAAGGTTGAGGTTTGGAGGGTAGAACTTAGAATATAGGAAGGAACTACCACTGCAAGAGAGGAGGTGGGCTATGCCTGTTTCTTTTAGCATTTTTATAGAAGTTTTGACAGCCTTCCTTAATCCTTTACATTTATCCTCTTAACTGCTTTGGTAGAAGGCGTTCTTGCTGTACAGTTGAGGAGACCACAGTACAGAATCCTGATTTGTCTGTCCAAGATCACTGTCTCCAATGAGAGTCAAAGTTAATATTCATTAAGCATGTCTGGGACTCCCTCCTGTTGGAGCAGACTGACATGCTGAGGTGTGTAACCTGGTGTGTGCAGAGCCACGAGAGGAGCCAGGGCATGGAGAATGAATGGCTGTTCCCCAGTCCTATGTAAATACTGTGTCGGTCACGTATTTACATAAGACAAGGAATATAGCAATTCATTGTCAAGAGAAGGCAGGAGCACTGAAGGAATTCCTTTCGTGGCAGGGTTTATAGAGGGAAAAATGTAGAAAATAGGAGCTGTAAGCAAAGAGAGAACAACCCACGTCGTTTAGGTTTAGTCAGCAAGGTGTAAAGCCCAAGCAAACAGATGCATTAGTACCTAAGATGATGGCTTCCACACAAGAAACCCCGCTCCCCTCTGGGGATCAATGTCAGTAACCAAGGTAGAAGGTCAACAGAGAGTGTTAAAGGACGGTCTCTTCTGGACTTTTTTTGTTTTTTTTTAGCAATGATGGTAAAATAACAAAGACACAGGCAAATTGCCTCTTTTTTGTTACAGGTCCCATTTGGGAGATGTTCCACTTACTAGCTTTGTACCTCTTTGCTAAAGGAATTCCATGTAGTTCAACTTCATTTCATGGTTTTTAAATATTTACCAGGGAAAAGAGTGTTTATTCTCTCTCCTGGTATGTGTGTCTATGTTTCTAATTAGTTTTTCATGTTTTGGAGGCTTCTTAACACACTTGGATGTTAGCAGGGCCCTTGATAAAATCTTTTCCCCCTACTTGTTTTAGATCTTTCAGTTACTTTGCTCTTTACAATCTGAAAATAAGGGAATCGAGGAATTAAATTGAAGTGACTGATTCTAGTTCTTTAAGCAGTTTTGGGCTTGGTCTCTAAGAAAGTTAAATATGTTACTTACGTTAGAGTTTGTGGGCTATCTGGAGACTTAATTCATTCTTCCTGCTCCTCCTTGTCAAGCATAATTCAGTCAGCTTAACATGCCTAAATCCATGGCCATCTGCGTAATTTCTCTTTCGGTTTATTCTCTTTGCCCCAAATTTGCAGCCTTTTGAAGTGGCAAGTATGTAGGCTCTCTCTAGGGTAAGTTTCACCCTCACACTGCCACATACCTGGTACGGGCTCGGCAAAAATTGTCTATAATGGCAATGCCAGAGAATGTTGGAAATCCTTTTTAGAGCAAGCTGAAGACTCTTGGTACCTTTTGTAGAAGCCAGAGTGGTGTGCACGCTTTTCACTTTGCACTGCAGCCAGAGCACCTGTTCAGTGAGAGGAATCAGCTAAATTACTAGACGTAATTGATGTTTGTGCAAAACATAGAGCATTTGTTTTTCTCTCCTTGTGGTTAATGCTCAGCTTGATAATTTAAATGAATCTTTTCTCTCTTCCCATCCCTCTCTACGTTCTATTACACATATTTTTCCCCCTTAGCCTTTGTCTCTTGGGCACTAACAGTTGCTAAACGTTTCTTATGGAGGATAATATATTTAGGAAACAATTTCCATTCAAGATTGTAATGCTACCTGGCCCCTTTCTACAACTCAGGCAATGAAATGCAGATATGATACAGTTATCTTCCCCAAGTTGAGTCATTTTAAAGTGTATGCACGTAATATATAGTTTTTAATAATCTCTCTGCTATAGAGCATAAACTGGTCTGTGAACAAGGACGGCCTGATAAAACTCACTTCCCTGTAAACATGGCTTGAGCGGAATCAGCCAATTTCAAGGCAGATTAGTGTCAGTGCAAAGAGACCAGGATAAATAGGCGACGATCATCACTTGAAGAAAAGAAAAATCATAAGATCCTCTTCCAGGACATGAGGATATAATTGGGGTGACCAGAATGGGCCTCCCAGTTCTGTATTCTAATTGTGGAGCAATTTGCTGAAAGGCCTGCTGGCTTTCTCTGTTGTTTTTGTTTTTGTTTTTGCTTTTGCTTTTAATAAAAATAAAATGAGATTGATTACCACGTAAGCAGCAAGAAGAATTCCAACTCTCTTTCCAGTGAGTGGCCTGGTTTGTCTAATTTCTTGCTGACCCGTATTTTTGAGTTTTTGCATGAGCCAAGGGAGAAGATCATTGTGAGTTTTTAGCTTCATCTTCATATCTTGTTAAGTTGCATAGATTTGTCTGGCTTTGATTTCTTTCTCTTGTGCATGTTGGTTTGCAGCCTGGTGCCTGGCACCATAAGGCCTCCAGTCATTAGTTTAGTGCCCTGTGGGTCCACCTGTCTTCTCTTAGCATCTCCTGCTGCCTGGATTGTTTTCCTCGTTGTTAGAGAGTGGCAACCCCAGAAGAGAAGAAGAGTCCTCATATCTTAAAATCATAGGTCACAAAGACAAGGAGAAGGCTGATGACATTGTCTTAGTGGTATAGAGCATAATCACTGTCATAGACACAGTTTGAAGTGTAAATGCTTGATTTTCATACCTTTAAAATTTTATGCCTTACATATTGTTTCTGCCACTTTTCCTCTCCCTTTTCCCCCCCAGCATACAAGTAGGTCAAGAAGTCTTCTGAGAGTCCTGAAATAACTTTCAGGTTTCTTTGGAGGCCAAGAGACTTCTACTTTTACTACTTCCCTAATTTTCCATCAAAAAGAGGAGGAGATGAGGACAAGCAGAGAAGAGAAGTGTATGGTTTGGTTAAACATGTTATCAAGCATTTTTCTCTTTCCTATGTGTTAATCATTTAAGTGTCTCTTGAATGCTATTATGATTTTACTTAGAAAATTAATCTATATCCCCTTATTTTCCCCTGCCTTTCTACATTTTGCTAAGATACAGGTGAAAATAAATGTGATCTCTAAGAGATTTGATGTCTCCATTTAGTCTACGCTGACTGGGAGTTTCTCTGTAAGCAGTACTCTAGTTGATCCTTCTATGTCCATGTAAGATTACACCTAGTCATATTTGAAAGGTAGTTGTTAACTCTTAAAATTATTTTTCCAGAAGTGGAGACTCTGCAGTATTCTTTGTTAATGCACCAATAGGCTTAAAAGCTAAAAACTTCCGAAGAAAAGATTGTCTCTAATTTTTAACCTAGATTTTTCCCTTAACTAATATTTTGAAGGCGTATTCTTGGTTTTCCTTCTGAATTGAGAGGTTCACTTTATAGAGGAGATGTTGTCCTTTAAGATTGGTACATTTCTATAAATACAAGTCCATTGGAGCTCTTTTCCCATTGACTTGTATCATAAAATTGAAAAACACATTTAAACCACTCCTTGCATTTGAAATGTATACATTACTGGATAATAATTATTTTGGGGAGAGGGGTAATAAAAATAGTCCTCAAGTGAAAACACCCTAGGGATGCCTGAAATACGGAGCACAAGGTCCATTCTCGTGGGTCTGGCTGCATGGGCAGAGTGGTGTGTCCTACGTTTTTACCTCCTAGTCATGGTTCTGAGTCCCTCCTCAATGTCCTGCTTTTAGCTCTTCTTTCTAAGGACGGATTTATGAGGTCTGCTCTTTCAGTTGTTTACTCAATAGCTCTCATTAGGGCTGGAGATGTATTTGTTTACCGTCTTTTGTTTAGTTCTTTATAGGAAAGGTTAGCTTCCTTTTTCTGATTTCTAGGTATAATATGCCTTTAAAAACCATTACTGTGAGCAATTATCTCCATAATTGCAGATCTTTCTGAAGTGAATTTTCTTTAGACAGGTTCTATTCTTAATTGACCATGATTGAATAAAACAAAAATACCTGAATTTGAGCAATCCCATGAGTCAACCAAAGAATTCAGAAACAAAGGAAAACATTGTAAACATAATATTTTTCAGTCCAGTGGCACGAGAAGTCATGTTTATAAAATTGCACCCACTCCAGCATTCGTTTGATGGGGATTTTGGTGTCAGTCTGATTTTTCTCTTTGAGTGATCTGCTTTACATAGTAGTCTTCATTTCAGCAGTTTTACTTACCCTGCTGTTCAAAGCGTTAAACATACCAGTGAACTAAACTGTCCCCAAAATGTAATTTCATTTTATACCAATAATATCTTCCACTGATTTATCACCATCCAGATGTTTTTATGTAACTTAACTTCCAACCACAGTTCTGAAACACTTAGGGCTAATTTCTGCTATGGCACTGTCTCAGCCTCTCGCATGGAAAGAGAATTATCTTTTCCATATTTGGGGATTGACTTGGTTTTAAAGGATTCACTAACTCAATAAAATCCCCCTCCCCCCTTTTTTTTTGTAGTTACTTTCAGCTGTCTTGGATAGTGGGTGTGTCTGAGCGGGTATCTCATTGTTTGATTCATCCCAGGTCCATTCTGAAAAGTCTGTTTCTTTATTTGCAATTTTCAGGTACAAAAATGATTCTATTCATAAATTTTTCTATTTCTACATATAGCCTAATACTATTTAGAATTTATCAGTACCCTAGCTTGGTGACTGAGCTGCCGTTCTCTCTTGGAAGAATTTATCTTTCCAGATCCCAAAACTGCTCTCTTGCTTGTCTTGAACTGGCTGTTGCTACTATTAGAATTGGCAAGAAATTAAGGATATGAGGAAAACCCCTTTTGGCCCTTTATATGGTGCAACAGGAGTGAGCCGGCTGCTTGGATGCCGGTGAGAGGGTCCTTGGCTTTAGTGTTTTACAGTAGTTAACTTAGAATTTCTGTTCAGTAGCTTTTGTTGTATATGAGAAGCAGGAAATTGTACCCACTGCCTGTTGCCATGGATATTGCATGAAACTGTTCTTCAAATCCTATGCTGGTTTTGTCCACATCCTTTGGAGAATGACTTTTCCTCCTGACCAGGGAATATTCTCCATCTGATGTATCTTTTCTTCCTACAGTAGAATAACCAAAAGACTTGCAACTCTTAAGACCACTCTGACCGGCTTCTTACCATTACCACCACTTCTTCTCCTGCCTCACAGTAGCTGAGTGCCTGTAACGTGTCAGACTCCTTCTTACATTCTTTATGTGGAGCTTCATAGTATTCTAGTAGCAACTCAGTTCATTTGTTCATTCATCATTCAACACATATTTATTGAGTACCTACTATATACTAGGAAACTCACACAAGATCCCATAGCTGGCAAACAAGAGCAGCTATGAAAATTGATAGCAATTTGTTGATCAGCCATTAACTATTAGTAAATGCTGTCAGTTGGGAAGGAAAACAAATGAGAGACATTAATTGTGCCCATTAAATTTATTAATGGTTGAGTTTTATACTGAGAGATACTAGCAGTGTTCAGAAAGACTCAATATTTGAAATAAGAATGCATTTAAAGGTTACTAATGCTTAAATAAATTTAGGGAATATATAAATCTCAGGGAAAATGCTGGAGCCAGCCATCTGGACTATGCCTTGGCTGTACTCCTTTTCCTGAAAGGACTAAATTCTGGACAGCCACTTCTGCTGTAAGGACATCAAAAAGGGGTTCATCTTCAGGCAGCCTGATTCCCTGGTGTTTAGAGGCCATTGGTTTAGGTGAGTATGGTGACGGTTGGATTCCAGTCACCTTGAAAGTTTGAGGTTGCTTCAGAAGAAAACTGCCCAATTCATTGGTCTCTTAAGGACGGAGTTCTGTTTTCTAGACTTCCTAAGGGGATTCTGATTGGTTCTGTGGGGAAAATCCTGATATTCCCAGAGAAGCTTGGACCTCCTTAGTATTCCCATGGAGCTAATTGGGACCTTTGAGAGTGTTTGCATGTGGTCTTTCCCTAGAGATGTTACACTCCCCATGGAATCGAGGCTGCCTAGATCCATGATAGACTCTTCTGGAACTGTGGCTAGGAGTAGGGCCCTCATCTCTGCTCTGAGGTGTAAATTAAGTGTACAGGTCAATGGTCATCAGATAAGCTACCTGTATTTGACCTAGATCTATCATATCTGGTTTGCTGTGTCTTCCAGAGATGGTAGTTAAAGGAATGAAAATACTCAGTTTATCTGTGCCTTATTAAATCATTAAATAAAAGTCATTCTCCATTCTAAATGGGTAAGAGCTGTCTTTTCCAAATAAAGTACTTGGTGGAAGTAAGCAGTTTTCATGTCCATCTTCTAAGGTGCAAACTGACTTTCTCCATGGCAGTGCTGATGTCCCATTATACAGACCCTTTTTGTCCCTTGTGTCCACTCTGCCTTTGCTCTCCAGCCATGGTATGACCCATGCTGGCCTTCATGGAGCACGCGCTCCTAAGGGGCCAGTCCAGTTCTCCAGAAGGCTGTCTCTGTTCTTTCCTAGCAACAAGCATTTCCATCAAACTCAATCATTGGAAAGGTATCTGAGAAAGAAAGTTCACATTAAAAAGTAAGGAAATTATACCCCTCATGTTCCCAGTGCTTTGGCAATGCCTGATACGTAGTAGTGCACAATTAATATTTTTTTGTCCAAATTGTTATTGTTCCATTAAAACCTGATATTTTCATATTCTCCTTTTTTAAGTCCTTTAATCTGAACCAGAAGTTTTGGCCAAATTAATTATTCCTACTTGATTTTGAGTTGTCTTAAATTTAGCAAAGTTGAATCGGAAATTCTCTTAGGCTGCTATATTTTTGGGGGTGGGGAGAGGCTCACTCTTAGGACAAAGAGTACTATTTCAGATTAAGCTAGCTTCTCACTTTTTCTCAGAAAATATTTAGTTATGAGACCCTTGGATCTTTGCTTACCTAAAATTTATAGGTTTAAAATTCTTTATCCTGATTCTTTATTGCTGGTTTATATATATATATATGTTATATACATGACCTTGTTTTTGAACTTTGGAGGATGTCCTATTGTTTCCCTATAGGAAGGAATTAAAGTTTCTGATCAGGGAAACTTCGGACTCCTGTTGTTATAACCTTTCGAGTCATAAAGGAATCCTACTAACTAGATTATAGTTATTTACAGCTGTTTCCTTGACAAGCTAATCTTCTATTCATCTGTTGTTTGAGATGGAGTGTGGAATTTATTGACATTGATCTAGCCGGAGAGTAGAAGAGGAGAGGAGCAGAAAGAGAGAAAATGAGAATGAGCTCATTTATTTTTACTTTTGTTCTTTTGTGTAGGATCTTCATAAATTTCTTAGAAATTATGCTTAGTTCCATTCTCAATTACTCATTTTGTGAGGGGCTTGATGAAAATAAAAATATTTAAAAATTAGCTCAAAGGAATATCATCTGGACAATAATGGAGAAATCACTTTTCTGTTCCCAAATATACCCTGGGGCCTGTAGCAGAATTCAGTGGAAAATTGTTTCTGGTTGCTTAGGTTGAGCAACACCAAAACATTTTGGCTTATCTTTCTAAACTAGCAAAAGATATGTAGTGTACAAGTGTTTAAGTCTTCAGAAGGCCCATATTCTGTTCTCCAAAAATTTATGCCACCTGTTATTTGCAATATTCTGTTTTATATTTGCTAAAGTGAACAAAACATAATCCCAGTCCCAAATGAACTTAAATTCTTATGCAGATATGTTGAAGGATTCATAAATACAACTAATTTTGAAAAATCTGTTCAGGGGCCAGCCCAGTGGTGCAGCAGTTAAGTATGCACCTTCTGCTTTGGCAGCCCAGGGTTCACCGGTTCAGATCCCGGTTGTGGACATGGCACCGCTTGGCAAGCCATGCTGTGGCAGGCGTCCCACATATAAAGCAGAGGAAGATGGGCACAGACGTGAGCTCAGGGACAGTCTTCCTTAGCAAAAAGAGGAGGATTGGCAGCAGATGTTAGCTCAGGGCTGATCTTCCTAAAAAAAGAAAAAAGAAAAATCTGTTCAAGGGGCCGGCCCAGTGGCAGAGTAGTTACGTTCATGCTCTGCTTTGGCAGCCTGGGATTTGTGGATTCAGATCCCAGGTGCAGACCGACATACCGCTCATCAAGCCATGCTGTGGAAGCATCCCACATACAAAATAGAGGAAAATTGGCACAGATGTTAACTCAGGGCCAATCTTCTTTCCAAAAAAAAACAAAAACAAAAACAACAACTACCTCAGAACTGTTCAATCCACCAATATTTATTGAGTACCTGCTCTATGCCAGGCTGGGTACTAGGTGGATGCTTTAGCATATCAAAAGTACATAACACTGCACTAATTAAAAAGTGAAAACATTGTATCTCTGTAGTAGAGCTACTGACAATTTATCTTGGTAAAAGTCTTCAATCTACCTTTTCACCCTCATCTTCCACTTACATGTGATTAGATTATACACATGTACTTAGAATGAGACTTTTGACCACCAGGGTTCGTTGTCCAGGTACATGCAGAAAGCAGTTCTTTGTCTCCCTGTCTTTGAAGAGAGAGGATTCAAGGTACTGTCTCTGATTCTCTTGTTTGCACTGACCTCAATTGATGTCAGTGATCTGAGGAGAACCCACAACACGCAGCTAACATCCTCTCCAGCATATTGAGCAGAGATGTTTTGGCTGCTGAAATGACAGAGAAGTTTTGGTTCTTGTGATGCCTTGGGACAGCAAGTTTTTCTCTTAAGATATAAAAAGATCTGTTTTGCCTGCACAGGGGGACCTAGCCTCTACTCTCTGTTCCCGTTTACACACGAAGGCAGGCAGCTGTACAAGTGGAACATGAGTCTAAATCGCAGGGTATTATAACATATGAAACTTGAATGTGGCAACTGTTATTGTCTACAGGAGTGAACTGTCTGGGGAAATTCAATCCCAGCCTTGGGCCTGGCGGCGAAGGCTCCGGCAGCACTGGGTCAGCAGTGTAGATGGCTTTGGAACTGATTTTAAACACTTTTCATTAGAACTGAAGTATGATTCTGGCCTGCAGCTTAATCAGATATTTGCGGTGCTCTCGACTAGTGGAATTTTTTTACTGTTTTTGGCTGTTACCATCCCTAAAGACACAATGTGTCTCTGTTGCTCTTTGTTATTCCTTCACATGTCTCAGGGGTAAAGGACCATGATAATGAATAATCTCTCAGGATCATATCACAGGGGGAATGAAACTTTAGCAAGTGGGGAAAGCGGTAGACTAAATTATTTCTGAAGTCTCTTTCAGTACTGTGTCTCTGAAACAGTTGACCCTGTGTTCATTTGTTCCAAGGTGAAAAATATGATGTTTCTGGAAGCAATTAATGGAATTTTGGCAGATGAGCCTGTTGGGGAGGAAGGAGCTGGATCTGAGTTACATGGGCTGGCTGGCTATGTTGTTCACAGCCCGAATTGCTCAACTTCAACTAGATCTTGCTACAACCGTACTATATTTTGTACACACACAGACATCTTAAAATTTTCTTGTTCCAAATCATTTCCAGTTTCACCCCAAAGCACAGATTTACAGTAAAAATTATTCTCAATATACTGACTCAGTGCTGAAATCAGAAAATTTCCGAAGCTTATGTTTTTGAACATGCAGATTTTAAGCTCAGAGATTCCTGCTATTTGGAAGGCAACAAATTGACCAAAACAGCCAAGCTTTTGTGTGGACACAGCTAATGGAGTAGTACAACACGATGTGTATGTGTGTGTGCTTGTTTTTTGTTATTTATTTTCTCTCTTTTTGTTCTGTGCAAAGGTATGGGTTATACCTCCCTTCTTGCTTTGCGTTGCTCACTCCAATTTATCATCATTTCGGATAGTCATGAAAAGATGATGATCCCAGTGAGGGTAAATAAATAGCAGGAGAAAATGAGGTTATTAAGCTGTAGGCCCTGTTCTCATGTAAATGTCCCTAATTTTAAAATTTGAATATAGAATTTGGTATATTATCAGAAGTATCTCTAAATGGAACACTCCTCACAGTGTTCATGAGGTCTTGTCAGAGATTTAACTTTTAGAATTATCTTCAATTGCAATAGCAGTTGGTACCTGAAAAGAGCTCTTTAAATTGTAATTTTTGTGTAGCTATATAGACTTGTCAAGTACTTTCAGAAGTGTGATTATGTAGTCCTCTAATATACCTTTCTGAGGGGCTGAATTACTGTTAAAGTCCTCATCAAAGGCATGTAAAATCTGCCTTGAAAGTCCAGGAAACGTCATGGACAACTGCAAACTGTTATGAGATTTATGGATATAGACTTTTATTATAAACATTCTCAGTTGTGGTTGATTAAACATTCTGCCTCTTTTTTATATAGTGAAAATATTATAAACAACTGGGGAGAGTTGGGTTGACTAATAAGTGAAATCGCTGAATGACACCAAGGTTAGAAGTGCAGCTCACACTGTTAAGGTGGGGCATAGGAAGGTGCTGCTGCAAGTGGATCAAGGTGCAGCCTCTCTGGTGGATGAAAGCATCTTCACTGAACAGTTAATTCATGCTACATTTATTTGAACTGAAATTACCAAGTCACATTGCTGATTTCTGTTAATAAGAGGCAAAAAAGGACTATGGCACTATTAACTGTGGCTTTTAAAATTTTTTCTATTCTGCATAGAATAATTTTATTCAAGGATGGTCCCTTTTTTTTAAGACTGGGTCACACAACTATAGAATTCTTGGAACTTCTTGTCTGTTGTACAGGGATAAAGAAGAGGCCTCAGCTGCAGACCAGAGTTGGGATGCTGGTTCAGCCATGCTGTTTAACCTTGGTCAATAATAATGATGATAGTAATAGCCACTATTTATTACTTATTCTGTGCTAGGCTCTTTGCATACATTTTATCTAATTCTCTTAGCCCTGGAAGGTTGTACCTTTCTCACTGTCACACAGTTGGTTAATGGAGGAATGAGAATTCCATTCAGCTGTGTTTGTCTCTAAACTCCATGATCCTTCTTCTGTATCAAGACTATTTAAGCTTTGTGCGCAACATCCCCCACACATATAAAGTGGGAACGGTGTTAATGCTTAACTTCTGGGGTTATTGGAAAGAATAGGGAGGTTATGTAGAGTTCAAGGCATCCAGTAGGCGCACAGAAAGTGGCAGTTTGGATCAGAGCCACAGTATGATTTATGTAGCCCCCAGCACTTTCGTTTTGATGGGCCGTTTCCTCCATTAAAAGTATATTAAAAAATTTGTTTTATTGGTATAAAAGTGAATATGATCAAGGCTGGATTTTATTCATTTTTTCTTTTATTTAAAAGAATATTAAAACATTGTGTAGGCCCTCGGCACTGGGCCTAGAGTGCCCAATTATAAGTCAGCCCCTATCATCACAGACTCACTATCAGCTTCAAGGCAGTGGCTTTTTCTTTTGTGTTTGGTGTTGCTGTTATGGCCTTTCACTGAAATAGGAATTCTGCTCAGCAAGTGTATATGGGTGTGAGGGCAGTGTTTATTTGCGGGGAATAAAAATCTGTCGTCATTAGTATTAGCTGGACAGACGTTCTCAACAATGTGTGCTTCTAAAGATGGCTCTTGACTCATTAGTCTGGCTTATGCCATTTACCATTTATTTTTTCTGGTATTTGACATATCTTGCAACTTTTAGACCAGTTATATTCATACTGAAAGCTATTTATAGAAAGGTCTGGAATGGCTGCTCACTTTTTTTTTCCTCTACTGATTAGAACTGGCAGGTGGTTTTGAGTCCATGTGGCCCCCTCTTGGGCCTCTCTGGTTGGAAGCTGGTTTCTAGGGCAGCTCCTCCTTGCCTTGTAACCCTAAAATCAACAACCAAAAACTGATTACAATCAGTGTTTCTCAACTTTCAGAATGAAACTCATGGTTACTTCAGATTTCATGGATTTGGGCCTGGTCTACATGCATAACCAGTTTGATTGACTCATAACTAGTTTAATGACTTGGTGTTTTGGCTGGCTTAGATTGCAAACTTCTCTAGGAGAGGCCCTCTTTTGCATCTTCTCAACACCTAAGCATTTAATAAATTCTTGTTGACTGAATGAAGGAATGAGTGGCTGGCAAAGAACCAGTCAGTTACGTCAAAGGTGCCAATTTGATTGTGTTTAGACTGAATCCATTCAAAACTCAGCTGTTTTGGTGAGACCCCTGCTCTCTCTCCAAAGTTTAGAATTTGAGAGAAAACTTTTGTATTCTTATCAGGATCCAGGCTATGTTCTTTGATCAGTTAAAGGAAAAAATGCCAACTGTCAGGCATAACCCAAGATTTCGGGAGGCCTTCCACAGCTATGTCTGAACCCCCGTGCTCCAAAAAGGTTTTATCCCTCCTGTGGATGGCAGACAATATGCTTGCTGATGCAGCCGGTGATATAATTAAACTTTTGACCACATGCATGACTTTAAGCAAAAAAGTGGCTAAAGCTCTGTGTCTAACGTGATTGAAGGGTGGAATCTGATGCTGAGGCTCCCCTAACTAATCTCTCCTTTCAGAGTTCTCTAGAAGCAGCCCTTCTGGGGGTCCAGAGTTTACAATAAGACCCTTTTATACTTAAAATGTCAGCAAAACACTAAGACTAGCTCTTCCCGATACACGAAGGGGTTAGCCCGTCCATTCTTTCCTCTTGACATTTGGTCTCATTCTATCTGAGATAAGTGGGTGTTGGATGTAATCCAGCTGGAGTGGGGCATCCTAAAATTTCCCCCCGTTTCGGTGTGCCCTTTGGACCTAACCCTTATCACTAAACCTTCACGGTTTTCTGTATCTGAAAAGGGCACATAGCTCTTCTTTTTTTGGCCTGCAGTAATATCTGATATTTAGATTCATAGGATCTACGAAATGTTGTTCACAGACACAACAGCCCAGCCGAGAAACTGACTTCATCTGGGAATGGCTGGTTTCCCGTTTTCCCAGGCCTCTTTCTCAAGCAAGGTTTGAATTTTATGTTCACAATCGACTTGTTTCAGAGTGACCAGGTGGCCAGAGTGCCTCTGAAAACCCCCTCAGGGCCTGAGGAAATCTGTATTGGCATTTATGTTAGTCATTTTGCAGGTGAAAGGTATTCTGATTTACATTTCACAATCTGATCTGCTGCCAGCCAAGGGTGAAAAACTGGTGGAATTGGCCACCAGATCTTTTTGAACTAGGAGTAAAATATATATACTTACCATTCAGGTAAAATTCTCTGAGTAAAGCTTGGATAGGTGGGCAGGTTGAAACAGATTTGTCTGTTTTGGACTGGAGATAACCCTGGAATGTTAACCTGTGGGGTGAGGGGAGTTTGTGTGTGCAAGGATTTAACTATTAGATTGTGGATTAGAGAAAGGATTTCATCACACTGTAGTATTGTACAATCTAAGCAGTTCTCCTGAGATTTTAAAGGAGGGAGGTTTAGTATTTTTGGAGTTAAATAACAAGCAAACTTCTCTGATCATGTTCCCTTATTTTCATGAGCTAAAGAATTTTGAGGTGAACAGCTTTATAAGAGCTTTTATAAGCAAGCATTGTTGTATTTTTCTCTCACAGTCTGCTCCAACTTGCTAGGTAAACAGTGTTAACTGATAAAGTCATATATACAGCTTTTATTTTCATGGGTAAACTTATGATCAGGACAATATCTGAATTAGTCTTGTCTAAGACAATTGAAAGAAACGTCAGCACAGTTCCTGATGGTGTATTTTTAATGCAATTCTTTTGTATTTGGCATGATTCAAAATTGATTTTATGAATGAGGCTGCAGATTAACCTTTCTGTAACAGGCTGGAAAAATGATCACTTGCAAACATAGTGCCCCCTAATAGCATTCTTTGTAGCAATCAGAGATAATCTGCTTGTGTGCAGTCAAGTTATTCGCTCATTTCCTTAAGCCGTTTCCTAAACTTGTTATCTGATTGCCGCGATGCTCCCGCTTATTGGAGTGGGGGACAGTTCCTTTACGGGATGTAACTTTTCTCAGTTAAAAAGAATATGATACCATGGAAATGGATGTTCTGTTAGAATACTGGAGTAAGAAGAGAAGACTAGAAAACATCTGCTGAGAACAAGCCGTTTTGTACTGTGCCAGTGCCTTTGGTGAACTAGACGTTGAACTTCAGTGAGTTCTGGGCTCTCATCCCTTCAGGGCAGGCATCCTTGGGTGAGTGTTTAGCACAACCATTCAAGTTACTGTTTGCCCGGCATTTTCTCCTTAAGGAAATGAGACAGGTCACAGAAAGAAACTAACTAAATCCTGCCTTTCTTTTTTTATTGCCTTTGAGATTTCTATGAAAACTTTTATTTCTGGAGATGGCTAAGTATATTTGCTATCGGCAAAGGCTGGTGTTCTTCTTAACTCAATGATTTTGGAAATTGGTGGAAATAGGTCATGCTAAATAGGTGAAATCCTAGACCCTGGGTCCTTTTTCTTTTTGATCTCTTCCTTGAGATCAAAAAGAATTTTTTCTTGAGTTTTTACCAACACTTTTCATTTCTTTACTTCCGTTTTCCTAGTGGGCTATAAAGTCCTGGAGGGTAAGGACTGTGTGCCGTACGACTTGTTTTTGTTGTGCATAGTAGGTCTACATTAGAGTATTTTATAGTTTTCAGGATCTCGGAGATCATGACCAACTTGCCTGAAAAAAAATCCGGGCAAACCTCATCACATGTTCACCAATTTGTGAAAATATCAATTGAAATATTAAAAGTTGCAAAAAAAGTATCTCTAACATTTTATGAACTAAGTGGTATAAAAAGAAGTCTACATGTGTTCAAAAAGTTCCTAGAAAACAGTTTTTCCCTTCAGAAAATATAGCATGTGTCCAGGTGAGCACAAAACAAGCCAAATATTTTAGAGTGGTATCTACTTAGCTTTCTGGATTTTAAGTGCAGCTGAATGTTGTTAAGAATTTTACTATGGTCAATCTGTTTATAAAATATGATATTTTTCCTGATTATTCAAAGAGCACTTCCTATCCGTTGGGGCAAGAATTTCTTACAGAATAAGGGCTGTTTTTCACCTCTCAGATCTTTTTGATTAACCACTTGTTATTTTTATACCTCTAGAACAGGACCAAAGGAAAATTCCGTTTTTATTCTTTGTTACATGTGAAGAATTAATGTGAAAGAACATCATGCGTTGTCAGGAAATGATTTTTTATGTTAGCATTAGTAAAGCAGAGCAAGTGCCCTCTGCTGTGGCATTTTACCATATTAGACAGGGATGTCCTTCAGCATCTTTGGTGATGATGGGCATAAATCAAATTGAGAACAGTGGTATGTAGTGAATTTAGCACAACTGCATTTTTTAATATGTAAGTAGGCTTAGGTTTTTATCTCCCTTATCTTAAGCCCCGTCAAGATCAAACTCAAGCAAGCATTCACATCCACAATTGAATCTCACCAGCCTTTTTCTTTAAGTTAACATTAGTTCAAACTCTCCCCACTGCTTCTGTCAATAGATCTTTTAAAGGCAGGCATTAGAGTTAAGTTTGCCTTAGTCTTTTTTTCTCCCCCTTCCACAGCTTCAAGCCCAAGGGCTTCTTTTAATAGGCATTAGTTAAGGCCCAGAATTGAGTAGACATTTGTGAAGGAGACTTGAAGTTTGGAACAGAATTGGCCTTTATAGTTTTTCCATGGGGGGAAAAAAATCTTCTTATGAGAATAAAGGCTGCCTACTAATCTGTTACCATCTGGAGAATGGAGAAGCCAGAGGTTGTTGGCACCAGGTCACATCCCTTATGTAAACTGTCAAATTCTTTTCATATTAATGGCATATTGAGCTTAATCTAAAGGAGTTTGGTATCAGTCAGAGCTTATTTATTGATTTTTTTTTTTTTTTTTTGGTGCAAGGGAGGGGTCTTAGTATTGTTAGGATATGAGAGAAAGACTCTTAGTGTCCAGAAAAAGGGTTTGATTCATGAAGGACTGTTCCTCATACTTACACATCGTTTTCCATTTAGTGATGCTTGAAGCCATGAGTAAAAATCTGAGTTCTTCCAAGCAATGCTTTTCTACCAGACCTCAGTGAGGAAAGTTTGAATGTCTTAAAGTCAATAAGAAGGCCTGTTAATAGCTATCATGCTGCCATACTTGAAATAAAGCAGTAGTGAGGCTAAGATTCTGTTTTTCTTGTATTTTGCACATATGTGCATGTGAGTATAAATATAGATGTGCATTTTTGTGCTTTAGGTTGTAATAGAACAGCTAAAATCCCCCCAGGTCTTACAAGCATCCTGCTATCTGAGTGATAAAGAATAAAAATCCCTTACTTTTGATTATGAAACCTTTAGCCTCCTGTGGACACAGGGCCAAACAGATTGCGAGTGTCTTGACAGCTCTATTCAAAGCAGAAGCTTATTCCCCAAACTGGTACCGATTGATTTTGTTCATTCTAAAACTGTCCTGCTCTCCCCGCTTATAAATAAAAATAGACCCACACACTCCCTTTCAGACCTTTTGATAGGTAAAGGTTGAACTCTCTAAACCACAGCATGGAAGCCCAAATAATCATGTTATTCCCGGGGATAGACGTCTATAGTGCAAGCTAAAAGAAGTGATGAATAAAAGCCACTGTTGTATTACATATTGTCCACATAGGATATTTTGGAAAAAAACAAGTCTAACATTCAATAAATGTTCATTGATAGAAGAATGACTTACAAACTCTCTTTTTACCTGAACAGGCTTTTTTTTGGTTGCATAAGGCACATGAAGAAATGAAACCTAAAAATTTCAGCAAAGATGATTAAATAAAGAACAAGCGCTGAGATTTCCAGCTTTTGGAAATTCTTTTTAGATTCCGAAATGGGAGCATTTGTCCTTGGGGCCTGTATTCCACTGGCTCTTCGTACCCCCTGGTTTCATGTGTAAACCAGAAAATGAAAACCAGACCAAATGACCCAAAGGAGATGAAACAAGTTTGTTTTGTCCATTATATTTCTCTGCTCACGCCTAGATGCCTTGCCTTCTCTGTTCCCTGTGTTTGAAGTTCGGAGCTGGGAACAGACGTGAGATTGAGGTCCCAGGGAGAAGCCAAGTTCAGCCTGAACGGGTGAACTCACTGAGACGAAGGGCAGATAACGTGAGCTAAAGATACTCAAGTATGACATTTGTGCCAGTAGGGGAGAGACCCACCGGCCTTTACAAACAGGTTTCTCTTTGGTTGTCTTAGCAGATGGAGCCTAGCTGAACGCCTTGGCAATTTTTCCTAAGTAAGCGTCTCCAATTGATGCTGGTGGGAAGGGGCTTACACACAAGCCCGTGTGACATAGGATTTTCTGCCAAAGACGTCGAATGCCATGATTCTGAAGGGAGTTGTTGTAGGGGACAGTGGGCTGATATTACAAAACATCAGGATGATTTTGCAAGAGTCCAACAGCAAAAGAAAGGAAAAAGAATTAGGGGAAAAGGAAGGGGAATGAAAACTTGGGAGGAACGTGAAAATATCTGTGTATCGTGTGAAAGAGAAACAATAGAAATGCAAAACTGATTTTAGTCTTAGATTTTCTTGGCAATAAGTTCCGCCCTAATGTTTGAATGCATTTGAAGCCAGTGTTGCAGTGTCATGTGCTAAGGATTTAAATAATTACTATTAAGAATGTCATAATAAACTCTCGCCTTTAAAAGGGTAGACAAGATTTCCTCCGGTGCTCAAGCACTGTATATGTGAGTGACTTAAGAATCTTTTTATGGTGAGACCCCTTTTGTGTCTCCCCTGCTCCCCAACTTTCTCAACTTCTCACATGCAAAACAGCAATCAGCTTCGTATTCATTCTTTTCAGTCTGCTTGGGATTTATCTGACTGCAGAGAACCGTGACTGGACAAAGATTGTGGCTTTGGACGGTGACTGTGCTGTGACGGACCTTTTGCTTCCATTGTGTGCTTTACAAGAGACTCGCTCGCCAGAGCTCTTTGCCTCTGCCTGGCCTTCTCCAAAGTGATGGGCGGGCTGTCTGGAGCTGGACCAAGAGGCGAAGTTCAGGGCCGTGGCCAGCAGGGGGTGTCCTTGCCAGATGAGAACAGGCTTCTCAGTGCCAGAGCAACTCAAATCACATCCTCTGCCAATCTGTCCTTTTTAGTCGATTTGGCTCCAGGTTCGACCCCAGAAGCATTTTATTTTGCCCTCTCAGGTCCCAGCCCACACCTGTAGGACTTTGCTGTCCGTGTTGATGCTTTCAGTTTCTTTTTGTTGTTAACAGTAGGCTCTGCTTTGCCATAGCTGCCGTTTGGTCACCTTTTATTTGGAAATTGGAGAGGTTTTCTTTCCTTCTCACTGTATGTCAGGTCAAGTTGAAGGGCATAGGCACCTGCAGGGAACAGGACCGAGTGTGTTCATTGAGCGTTTTGCTGTTTTACATGACCTAGCCGTAAAGGAATGTCTATGGGAAAGGAAAAACCTGTTTCATAACGCAGCACAGAGCTTTGTTTTCTCGTCAGGGTGACAGCCCTTTGGTTCCTGCCAGTGGGTATGCGACGGGAAGGTGGGGAAACTGGATCATGAAAATTCCACGGGCTGGTGGTTGCTCATTCTTTAGCCTTGTAGCCGGGAGGATACCGTCTGGTTCCCAGGGTGGCTCAGTACAGTATTTAATTCAGAGAGCCCAAACCTATGTGAGTAGCATTTTATTCTTTGGAAAAAAAAAAAAAAAGAGGACGACCCTTGGCAATTTTTAAGCAGCTTCAGCATAGTCTGGCGGGAGGGGGTGATGTGAGGAAGCGTTTTGTTTCTGGAAACTTGGATCCAGTGTACTTGTTGATGGGACTGTGCAGGGTAATGCTTTCCCCAGACAGCAAGCCATCTGCACAGGGAAAGTTCACGGCGCACACCCGGGGCTTGTTTCCACAATGTGGTGCTTCATGACTGAGAGCCTTTTCTTGAATGTCTGAGCCACTAGGTTCCTGTGCCCTCTGCCCCATGTCGGATTACAAGCTGCCCCGACGCTGGAGCGCGTCCCACTCTGGCTGAGGCAGACGTGAGAGCAGAAACCCCACAGCAGGTGCTGATGCTTCGGATGTCCTTTTGTGCAGACCCCTAAGCTGTCTTCCCCGCTGGCTCACAGCCCCCCAACCCCTGCCACTCCGGGCTCCCAGTTCTTGGATTAGTTCTCAGGCAGCTGCAAATGCTGATGCACTGTCTCCTGTACTTCAAAAAAAAAAAAAAAGGCCTATGTAACAGGTACCCACAGGGAGGAGTGTGAAATCACTGAGCTCAAATCTTAGTTGGCTTTCAGGAGTCCGTACGCAGTGAGTCTAGTCTGGTTTATTCTTAGCAGAAACTGGTTATTTAAGGGCATCAGTTTTCTTTGTTTTCAGGCGCCTTGTAAGTAACTCTGGGGCGTTTCAGCTGTATGAGGACATAGAATCAAAGCTCTTTGCTATCTCTTGGGTCGTATTTTACTCACATAAGTGGACCTGTTTAAGTCAGTCATGTGCAAAATAGGATTCCGAAATTGAAATTTTTTTTGAGAAACTGACATTTATTTTCTGTCCCCTCTCCCTACTATTAACAAAATCATTTCATTCCTCCCCCCTCAACCTCTTTCCATTTTAAAAGTCATCTTTAGAAGCTGTCTTTCCCAGAGCCTCATTGTTCATGAATTATATTGTGAATCCATTTGGACACCGACCAGGAACTTGCTATAATTGCTCACATGCAAGTAAAAGCTTTCTCTGTGTATTAATTAGTTGATACAAGGGATTAAGATGATTACATGAAAGGCATTGCTGCTTCCCTCTGAATAGTTAGACCAAGGTGGGTGCCAAGGCATCATTTGATCCCATTTGCTCAGCATGTTCCCTTGATGAAGGCACAGAATTCGAACAGTGAGGTTTCCTGAGGCAGCAGAATATGGGGATCATTTGGATTCACTGTTTCTGTTGATGTGAAATGTGGGATATTAATCAAGGCTAATTACATGCACTGGGTTTGGAACAAACTGAAGGCCAGTTCAGGGCATGGTTCTCTGTGTAATTACTGACTTTAAGGTACCAGGGTAATTACTAGAAATTAGAGGCCCTTCCTTTACGGGTCTTGCCTCTCAAAATGTGGAAACAGTTTCTTTCACCGTTAGGAGGTAGCTCTCTGTTCAGAGTTTGGTGTTAAACAGATACAGCCAGCTAAGTAGGCCTTGGTTATGCTATGTCAAGTTTCTGGAGTTAGGGCAACAATCCAGATAATTCTGGCCTACTTTTCTCCCTGTCGGGGGTCTTCTAATATTTGAATTCGTAGTAAAAAATTAGTATATGCTTGGCTAGGGAGAGGAATTTAATAGTTCACTGTTTTTTTCTAGCTGACCATTTTCTCTACCATTGTATTCTTTTAAAACGGTAATCTGCAATGCTTTTTGTTAATAAATTTAATAGCACACATTTTCTTTGAAAAACAGTAGCGTGTAGTTGCCTCACAGTGTGTAAGTGTCTGAGAGTACAGCTGTCGCTTTTTTGGAGGTGCCTAGCACCTCGAAGGCCCTTCCTAGAGGGCTGGGACATCCACTGTTGTGAGACTGTTGTAGGGGGTGATGGTTCATCCCCAGGACAGAAAGCCCCGAAGGCCCAATTCTTGTTCCCAGGAATTTCTAACACAGCTAGGGAACAGGCACGTGGCCTAAGCTCGCCAATCTAATGGCCCTGCCCAGGACGTGGAGTCTAGAGAGAGGCAAAAGGAGAATCATGGATGCTTAGAGCTCCTGGCATTGGCAGTGGCCTCCAGTGTCTGCTGATGGGGACCTGAGGGACAGTAGGGTCTTGAGTGAAGCAGCTCAACAGAGAGTGTCCAAGAGTGACCCAGGCTGTTAGCTCCAGTGGCTGCATTCTTAGGTTTGGGCCCACTTCCTTCTAATCCTCCAGTAGATTTTGTGAGAGACTTGATTTTCTTATGGGAAATATCATTTCTGCTTAAATTCACTAGACTTGGCTTCTGTTCTGACTAGTGTGAGCACCATCATAAATGTCTTTGCCCACCTTGGAGTTAATATGTTAAGTGTAGATTTAATTACATATATGTAGTGATATCTATGCTGCTATAAAACACGCATGTATACTTTCTGTGTAGATATGCCTGTGTTTATTGTAAGCTCAGGGAAAGGACTTGGTCTCCAAGCTAATAAGAATCAAGGTGAGAGAAAGTAGTGGTTTTTTTTTTTTTTTAAGATATAAGTCATACTCAGCTCAACAACAAAAAAATCAGACAACCCAATCACAAAATGTGCAGGGGACATGAACAGACATTTCTCCAAAGAAGATATAAGGATGGCCAATAGACACATGAAAAGATGCTCATCCTCACTAATAATCAGGGAAATGCAAATCAAAACTACACTAAGATATCACCTTACACCTGTTAGAATGGCAAAAATATCCAAAACCAGGAGTGACAAATGTTGGAGAGGCTGTGGAGAAAAAGGAACCCTCGTACACTGTTGCTGGGAATGCAAACTGGTGCAGCCACTATGGAAAACAGTATGGAGATTCCTCAAAAAGTTAAAAATAGAAATACCTTATGACCCAGCCATCCCACTACTGGGTATCTATCCTAAGAACCTGAAATCAGCAATTCCAAGAGTCCCATGCACCGCTATGTTCATCACAGCATTATTCACAATAGCCAAGTCATGGAACCAACCTAAGTGCCCAGCAACTGATGATTGGATAAAGAAGATGTGGTATATATATACAATGGAATACTACTCAGCCGTAAGAAAGGACAAAGTCATCCCATTCACAACAACATGGATAGACCTTGAGGGTATTATGTTGAGTGAAATAAACCAGACAAAGACGAACTCTGTATGACTCCACTCATAGGTGGTAGTTAACATATAGACAAAGAGAACTGATCGGTGGTTGCCAGGGGAAAGAGGGGTGGGGGGAGGGCACTAGGGGTGAAGTAGGGTACCTACAACATGACTAATAATGATGTACAACTGTAATTTCACAAGGTTGTTAACTATCATAATCTTAATTTAAAAAAAAGATATAAGTCATACTTTTGGCTTTCCTGACATTGTCCTTTTTAAAGGCTTTCAGAACGAGTTCCTATCACAGATCTGCTGCTGAATCTGGAAACAGATGTATTTGTAAAAATATGGAAGGCTTTTAACAATTTTGCAGAACTGAAGTTTTATTATTTGTATGATACACTGTATTTTCAAGTTTTTAAAAACTATTTTTCAAGTAGCTGATTTCATCACAAGGCTCAAACAACTAACAAATTCTTAAGTTTTGTTGGTGCTTCTGATTCTGTTTCACGTGCCTTTCACAATTACTTCCTTGTTTTGGGGCAGGAGCGCCTTGCTCAGAGGCACGTGGGCACATTCCTGACCCGGGTTTGAGGACGGGCAGTGGAAGAAAGAGTGATTGCATCTCTCAGCTGAGGCAGTTAAGGCAGCTGTCAGGTGCTCTGTGGTTTGCTTCTTTCCTTAGTTTTTACCCTTTGTTTTATCACTACCGCTTATGGGCTTATTCCATCGCTCCTTCCCCTCACTACCTGCTTCAGCACGTCCGCTCTGTAGGACTTCCCAGGCTTCGCCCCAGTCCAGCTGTCTCTCAGTTGTCTTCCTGGCTCTCCATGGGTTGTTCTCTCCCCCATGATCTTCCTCTTTCCTCTTTCTCTCTTCTCCCCCTTCTCTTCCCTCCTTGAGAGGAAGGTGGATGTATATAGTTTTATCCATGGGTATGTACATTTATATGCAGAGGGGCATGTGTACGTTTGTATGAAACTTGAGTGTAAATATTAGAAACACGCACTTCATTCCAAGCCACATGCTGCTTTGCCTAAGAGCTCACACTTCCAGTGCTGAGGGCCATCCCGCTCAGTTTCCTAGTGTGCCCTAGAAATTCCACATAGGCCTCAGCCTAGGTTTTCCCTTTCCATGTTCTTCAGAGAACCTGGTTAGTGATATTTTAAGGTTAATGGTCCTGTTACCCTTGTGAGATCAGAGAGACTGCTTCTAGAACTCTGTGTGAGAGTGTATACCCTTTGTTTCCCTTTCTTGGGAGCTTTGGGTGTCTTGGTTTCAGGCATTCCATCCTGGGGCGGATGTAGGGTGGCATGCTTTGTCTCAAACTCCTTTACCTGGTGTGGTGTTCCCGTACCTTTCCAGAGTAGACAGATGACTTGTTCAGGTCTCAGGGCCTGAGTATATGCATACAGGTGTACACACACATTCCACCTCTAGCAGGAGGGTAAGCCCAAGGTCGTAGAAGTAAATCAGCCGAAGTGGAAGCCGGGGTTGTTGATTTTTCACATTGTTCCCTGCAGGCTCCCTCATATATTCTTGAAGAACTCATATACATTTTTTTCTCCTCTGCGTTTTAAAGATTTATTTCATCTCTGGCAATACAGAGAGGAAGTGGAATTTGGTCTGTGGGGACTTTTTTCATACAGAATATCAGTGACATCATGGAATGACCAGAGTCCTGCTTTTTCTTAAAGGACACGTGGAAGGTTGTGCTACACATATGACAACTCTTTCTCATCCTGTTGACTTCAAATAATTTGTATCTAGTTTTAAATTCTTTTAAATATTTTGTAAAAGTTCAAGTGGCCACTGAATAGAATTTTCTGGATTTTTAAAGAATATTAACTTATCAAACTCTAATGACTATTTAAAAAAAGGGAAACTGTAGGAAGAAGGTTATCGTGGACTCTAAATTTTTTGCCATCGTATTCTTTAAAGATTAGCCAAAATTAATTAAGGGAATGACAAAGGATTGCATTTAGGGACGTATTTGGAAGTATTTATTGTGTAGTAAGACTGAGGAATTTGATCAATATTCTGTTCCTTAAGACTTTCACACTTTTGTAAACATAACCGGAAGAGACCCAAAGCTTAAAACTCCAACGATATTGCAGGCAGTGTTTATCGTCCTCTGCTTCCCCATGGTTGATAAAAATTGACTGATGGGATTTGAAGGGAAGCCAGGAGTCTTTTTTTCTATGTGTGTGATGTCTGTAAAGCTGCAGTAATTTCAGGCACTCCCTCTTGGGAAGATCTATGTATGTGTGACAAGGAATGTAGCATTTAGGTATTTGCTTACGTGTTTTAAAATATCATTAACAAAAGCATTGGAGATGATAGCCATGTTTTGTTTTTTTTTTAAGCTAGACTGTTTTGTTGTGTTTTATTCCAGGCTGCTTTTAGCAAGCTGGAAACCATCTCCACTGACACAGCCTTTTCCTTTACGTTTGAACTTTCCTGGCAGAAGTAGCTTGTCGATAGAGTCCACGCTAGTTCATTCCCTTTGTGTGTCGAGAATTAGACACATGAATGCCACAAATTAATCAAATGTGAGTCTAGAATAGAAGGCTCTCACCCACTAACATGACTGTGAAAGCCGCTTTGAATAAGAGGGAAAGGACCTATCAAATATACATGAAAAATAGTGAGTTTATGAAGGCCGAGGAATTGTTGGGCTTGACTGGACCTGCATGCCACCACTTAGGGGGCCAGGAGCAAAGGGTGGGAGTGGGAGGACCACCAGCCCGTGAGGTGGAGTTTTCTTTTCTAAATGATCTTCCATGGAGAGAAGCTTCTGGGAATATCAATGAGCCCCTTGCTGAGGCAGGGTTGGAGGTCAAAGTGCAGGGCCAGCTGCCAGCCTTCCTGAGGGACAATAGCAAAGCCTTTCTGTACATATGACAAAAGGATGTTCCTAGTGTTTTTAGACACTGAATGAAACAGCAGTTAAATTAAAATTATGCAGCATCATGTAAAATTAACCTTTTCACCTCCCTCCTCTTTCTCAGAGTTGAAAGTCGATTGCTTCTACTCTTATTTATGTGACGTCACTCACCTATTTTGTGATTTATAGAAATTTAATCATTTAGCCACTTAAGTTTCAAAAAATGTTTTGGCCCCTTTAACACTTAGAAAAGAATGTGATAAAGAAAAAAATTCTTTTGCAGTATTTTTGTGTTTAGTCTACCTAGCGTTATTCAGCTTCTATAAATCGGAAAAAATACATGTTTTTAGATGGACATAAATTATATATTAGATACAACAAGTTTTCTTGTGCAAATGATGAAAACATAAGTAATATACTAATGTGATTGAATTAAATTTATAACACAGGTGTTATTTCCTAGAGAAACATTAAGAATCAAAAGTTGAACTCCTATGAAAATATTAACAAGAATTACCCAAGTATTTATTCTGAGATGCTTCAAATCTGGATTTGATATAAATGTGATTTATGTAAACATAAACAGAGGTGAAATATGAGAAGTCCTAATATTAATGTAAAAACAAAATGAAATCTTGGCATTTAAGTCACATAACATAGCTATGCATACTATTTTCCTGACTCTATCTTGATAAAATTGAAAGTTACCCCTAAAAATACTACTCTGTGGTCTTTGAGTCCATATTTTTTTGTTCCTGGTATGGTTTAAATTTCATATCATGTTTATTTTTCTTCATTCTCTTCGTCTTCACCCTGAAACCACAGAAGGTTTTCAGTGGAAGGGAGAGTATTGTATCACACTTCTTGGTTGATGCCAGTTGGTTCCAGTGTGGACTTTCTTTGTGGCTTTCTGTTGGAATGGTATCATATTATTGGTCTTCACATTTGCCAGAATAGTTCCACTTTTCCATCCTCTAGCACCAAATCCCTGAAAAGGTCACATACAGCTTACCTAGTGGCCAAACACACATGCTGAGGGGCGTATGGTTTCGTGGGAGGATGACTAAGAATGGAAAGTTTGGGCTTCGCGTTCAGTCCTTACAGTCAGTATTTACGGAACTCCTTCAGATAAAGACTTCTTAGATCAGACCGTGACAGTAAATTAGTGCTAGACATTTATTAGCATGTATCCTTAGCACGTTAATAATTTCAGCCCTGAGAAAGGACCCTCAAGAAAACTAGAAGAGGATAAGGATCAGAGCGAGAGATGCTATAGAGACCTGCCGGATCATTACTGATGGTACTATAAGGAGACTGAGAGGGGACTACTTACTGTCTGATGAAGATCAGATCAGAAAACTAATCCAAGCTAGCGGGACATTGGACAGACCTTTGCTGGGTGCCTACTGTACGAGTTAGGTGCTTTGGGGAACACAATGCAGTTTATATCCTAATAATGGGAACAAGTAGACTATGATTCATTAATAGCAGGACTAATGTAATAATACCATCAAATATATGGCACATGCTGTTGGGATTTAAAGAAAAGGGAAGTCTTATGTGATGAGGAGGTCAGGAAGGATTTCTTAGTAGAGAGAGGTGTGAAAGGTTAGGATTTTGAAATGCAGAATGAAGGGAAGGTTAGGAGCTAAGACAGAGTCAAGGAGGTCTGCCTTTAGCAGCAATCCGTTAGGCCAGTTTGCCTGGAGCATCTTCCAGAAAATAATTTATGCAAGACACTTGGGTAAATAGACGCGGCTGCTTAAGGCTGGGAAGCAACAGGTCCTACAAAGTATGCCGCTCCAACCCCTCACTGGCCTCCCAGCCCCTGTCCCACCACTTTTCCTTGGGATGAGGAGATAAATCTCTCTCCAGAGGTGTAATCGTTTTGGAGCACAGTAGTTGAGATGCTCTGACTTGCAAACAGAGGCCCACTGAGGGAGTCCTCCAACAGTAGACTGAGAAGTTGTTTGTACCAGGAACGTAGTGAGGAGCTCTGATGACTTGAGCAGGACTGTGATGTTTTGAGAATCGCACTTTAGAAAGAGTAATCTTGTAGGGAGAGACTGGACACAAAAAGCCTACTCAGGAGGCTGCTGCAATGGTACAAGAAAGAGGGATGTGAGTTTGGGTCCCAGTAGACTCTGGGAAAGGAGAGGACAATAGGTGTCCCTAGACTTGGAAGAGAAGGCATCTGGCCCCAGGAGGGTGCACAAAAGGAGCAGGTGGTGACATCCACATTTTAACAATGGGGTGGGGGAGGAGGGTGTTTGGAAAAGTCAGATTTGACTTCTGACAGGGAGCTAGAGATGAAGAGTTAGTGTGGAATTATTCAAAAATAGAAAATGAGTGCTTTCTCTTTAAAAGATTTCATCAGTAAAGAGAATGAACTGTGAATTAAGTCCTGTTTCTTCATAGGCATTTGAATCTGTTTTTTTCACAAGGAGTTGGGTACATCTTTAAGAAAGTATTTGCATCCATCTCATGACATCATCGTATGGTTGTAGAGCCAGAGGGCGATTATTTTCATATCCCACTGACTTTCATGTTGGTTTGTGAATCCACTGAAAATGAGGCCTTTCCCCTCACATTTTACAACACAAACAGTCAGCCCAGTAATTTAATGCTGGTTCTTCCAATATAAATATTACATTATGAGTATAATTTCCCATTATTACCACAAGGAATTATCTGGATGCTAAGAATAATTCGGCTTTATAAGGTCATACACCAATATATTCTTTCCAAACCAAAACATAAAAAATATAAAGGGAAGCTCTTCTCTCAATTGTATTTCTTGTCCTAGATTGAAAACCTCTCCGTGGAGGAGTGAGCCTTCTGCACAGTGTACACTTAACAAAGGTTGTTATTCCCTGTCATCTGGTGAGGCTAGTATGGATTTGGAAATTTTTTTTTTTAAGTTATTGATGCTCATTTGCTTCCTATAGAATCCACTTAATGCTTTACGTCTAATTCCGGTTTTTTATTAGTTACGGGACCAGAGTAGAATACACCAATTATACTATATTCCAATTTTGATTTCAAGTCACAATTTGTTATAGAAATATTACATGTGTATGAGAGAGACAGAGAGAAGTGAGAGATGGACAGACAGAGAAGTGAGAGACATAGCAGTGAGAGGGATAGAAAGGGCAAGAGGAAAAAGCCAGATAGAATGATAAATGAAAATCTAAAAAGGCGGGCTTCGTTTCACTGGTATTAATTTGGTAAATTATCCATAATTTATCAGGGCTTGTAAACATTGTGGCAAAATCTTTTGCCCTGTCAGTAATGAATTGCTACATCATTAATTTTGTTAAGGCATCAAGAACCGACATTGCTGAGCTCAAAGAAAACTCCCAGCTGAATATGGTGAGGTCTGAAGCACCGGTTTGGTTCATGAAATTCAGCAGTGAATCCACATGACTGTTTCCTGTCGTGGGGAAACCTCCCCTCCCCAGTGGCCAGGCCACAGCTGCCGTGGATGGCAGGATGCCCCGACCTGGCTGGGAAGGAGGCTGCCTGGTCCACGCTGCCTCGGGTGTCTTCTTTGCCACCTTTCTGGCCCTTGTGACATATGTCTTCATCTTGGCGAGAGGACTGGCTGAGGTATCGGTATATATTTATATATCTTCACTTACTTCCAAGAATATATTGAAGCTGTAGATGAAAAAAATACATTTTTTAAAAAGTCATTTGAAATAAAGATTATAAAAGAGGTCAGAAATTTAGATGAGAATATTTTAGGGAGAATTTAGTGGAGGAATCCAAACTATCTATTTAAGCATTAGATTTGGCTTTTAGTTTCCAGTGGCTCTGGGAAAAGGGAAACCTGATTGTTTCTATAGTTGCCATTTTCTTATGACGAAAAGGTATTTATCACATGGCTCTTAATATAAATGGTACCAGGTAGGATAGCAGAGTTTACGTTGAGTTTTGTGAATTGTATTTTAGGGCTGTTTCTTATTAATGACCCTCTAAAGACCAAATTCATGGCTTTGAATCATAACTCAGAAGACATTTCAGCAGGAAAAGTGGGCTGCATTTTTCTAGGGAGCTGCGATTGTCCAGGTGCACTTAATTTGGTCATCTGGCTGAAAAAGGATGGGGTTTAGGGCACCTATAAGAGTGAACAGGGATAATACCCCTTAGATGCATCTGTCTGCGATCTACTGCTTCACCTGTTCTTTGCAGGAGTAGTTAATTGACAGTTAAACCCTCAGAGGTGTTTAAAGCAGTTATGCTCTATTATAGGTTGAAAAAAGAGCATAGTCTTTAGAAACCTGATATAGAGGTAGCCCTGCCATTATAGAACTGCAGACCCAACAGGATCCTTAGAGCCAGGCCCACACAGTGACTGCTGGCTCTCCCTCACCTCTAAGATGCTGATCTCAGGGAGGCACCCTCCAGGCACTGTCTCAGCCAGCGGCTGTCAAGACAAGCAACTATCATGGTGGATGAAGTCTGTCCCTGCAGTGTTACCTGGAGGGTGGTTGGCGACCGGGGCAAGGAGGGGAGCCCAATTCTAATCCAACCCCTGTTTTGACAGATGAGGAATCTGATATTCAAGGGCATTAAGCCACACATCCCTGTCACCCATTTAGGTAGAAACATATGTGAAACTAGAATGTATAAAAATAAATAGCTTTTCTTACATTTGTGGCCAGCCCAATGGTGAGCCTCCTTCAAAACAGCAGGTGGGAGATGCTCAAGTAGTTGAGTGGAAAGGACAAATGGGTAAAATTAAAGGTGTGAATATTTGATTAGTCAAAACTAAGGGTATTTTCACTTATGTTTTTACACAAAGAGCCAAATTCACCTGCTCTTTATGGTTGAGACTATTCTCTTTTGGGTTCCTGGACCCAATTCCAACACATGGAGGGGGTTGGAATAAGCAATTTTCAGACACCAGCCGAGTGTCCTACAATTGAACTCAGTTCTGACGCTATCTACCTGCAGATAGCATCAGATTCCACAGGGACAGGGCTGAGTCCTACCAGACTGACCCCCCCCACCCCAATCCCCCACCACTTCAGACGCCAGGTTATCACCTGTGCTTCTGACCAACTGGCTACAGATCCGAGGTTTCCACAACCTTGTCCTTGGACTTCAGAGGCCAGTTGTAAGTGCAAATTGTTACCTGTAATTCTGACTGACTAGTTATAAATCAGAGGTTCCCATGACCTCCTCTTTGGGTTTAGATTAATTTGATAGATTGGCTCACAGAATTCAGAGAAACATTTTACTTACTAGATCACTGGTTCGTTAGAGAAGAATATAACCCAGGAACAGCCAGATGGAAGAGATGCATAGGGCAAGGTATGGGGAAGGGCACAGAGCTTCCATACTTCTCTGAAAGCACCATCCTCCCCCAAATCTCCATGTGTTCACCAGCCCAGAAACTCTTCAAAGCCTATGTTTTGGGGTTTTTATGGAGGCTTCATGACACAGGCGCAATTGATTAAATCATTGGCTGTTGGTGATTAAACTTAATCTTCAGCACCTCTCCTTGTCCTGTACTCTATTCACATGGTTCCCTCCACTGGCAACCAGCCTCCATTTTTAGATGCTTTCCAAAAGTCACCTCATTAGCATGACAAAAGTCACCATTACCACTCTCAACACTTAGGAAATTCCAAGGGTTTGGGGAGGTGTGAGCCAGGAACTGTGAAGGAAGACCAAATATATATGAGAAATCTGAATAACCAAATCTATATTTTCTTATAAATCACAATATTGCATTACACAATACCTCAACAGAAGAGGAAATTCCAGGGCTGGCCCGGTGGCACAGCAATTAAGTACTTGCCCACGTTCCGCTTCTCAGCAGCCCGGTGTTCGCTAGTTCGGATCCCGGGTGCGGACATGGCACCACTTGGCACGCGATGCTCTGGTAGGCGTCCCACATATAAAGTAGAGGAAGATGGGCATGGATGTTAGCTCAGGGCTAGTCTTCCTCAGTGAAAAGAGGAGGATTGGCAGCAGTTAGCTCTGGGCTAATCTTCCTCAAAAAAAAAAAAAAAAGAGGAAATTCCATCAGTTAACTAGTCACCTTATTTGAGGAATCAGGTAATCATTTCTTTTCCCTGCCTCTCTTTACTTTATATTATTTGAAAAGCTTTAATTGGCCCATTTTTAATAACATAGCCAATGACTACATTTTAAGTAAAAATTGAAAATCTTCATATATTATTGGCTGATAAGCATTATGTAAAATTTGAAGTTGAAAGTAATTCATTCTTTAGCTTTTCAATGTAAAAGCAATCTTTTAAAAATGAACTTTCAGCAGAAGACGCTTGCATCTTCAGTGTTGGAGCATTTGAGAAAATAGAGTATCTAGTTTTATGTAACTACTCTAATACTCTTAGAATACCAAAGTGTTTTGCGGTAACAAGTTTGAGATACGATGCAATATGAATATATTATCCTCACAGCAAGCCTGTTCCTTTAGTCAATTTCAGAACACATATTAAGCAAAGCAATATATATGCACAATCCTTGTTTCAAAGTATATTCATGTTCTCGGATTTGAGGGGAAAAAGCATTCAGGAAGAAGTATTTTTTAAAGCAAATAAACTCCCTAAAGGATAATTGCTCTTCTAGAGGCATCAATGTATATTTCAATATTTGTCTTTGCAGCATGGTACATTTCTGTTTTCTTTCAGTAATTTCACTCTTAGCACCAGGATGGCTGCAGGAAGAGAGGTAATGAATGACCTTTAAACAGCTCTATTTGAGACCATATTTTCCTTCAGAGAGAATATAAATATTCTCTGGGTTGTGCATATTACTTAAAACTTTATCTGTACAGTGAAGTGAACTTAAACAGATGTGATCTTGTCTTTGTTAAGTTTAAAGTTAGCATTCTATCATGAGTTATATTGTGGGAGAGAAAAATTATGAGGGGGGCCTTAGAGAGAGTGCTCTATACAAACATGATTATTGTCAAGAGAAATTCATTCATTCCATCATGTTATTCTGTCAGTAAATACTCAGTGCTCATTATGGACCTACCACTGGACTATATCCCAAGAGGGTTGCAAATAAGTAAGACATCCTCAAGAAAGGTATAATACTTTTTTCCTTTTGGTGTGACAGACAAATGTGAGAGAGTTAATGGTTTAAGAAGAGTCACAATGATGATCAGAAAATAAGTTCGCAGATAGCAGAAGTCACCATGCAGAAGGGTTTAGGAGGAAGTGGGACTGAGCGTGACTGCAGAGTGATGAGTGTTGGGAGAGGCAGCCCAGTGGGCGACCAGGGGAAGAAGTGTTGCCTGGGGAGTCAGGGCATCTGGCCCAGCCTTAGCCATTCACAATCCCAGTTATTTACTCAAGCCTTTCTGTGTCAATTCTTTCAAACATAAGATTATCTCTAACATCTTTTCATGCCATTCTGTCATCTGTGTACCCATCTGCCTATAGAATTCTCTTCGTGTCTACCTCCAATTTTTTACTTCAGCATGAAAGTTCCAGAACATGTACAGGAAAAACCCCCTCATCTAAAACTAACTTTCTTTTGTTCTCTTTCCTTTGATTCAGCCCAGATTCTTCTGCTCCATAAATATTTCCCATTTAGAAAGGGAAAGCTATATATTTAAACATATATGACTTTCATTGTTGCATGATAACTGAGTCTAAATTGGATGATTCTCATTAATGAAAGGACAAGAAAATAAGTAAGTCAAGACAAAATTAGGTCACAGCATTTGACCATTGTGACTTAACCTTCCCTTTGCCCTTATCTGTTAAAGCTTTGGCCTTAATATGGACAAAGCAATTTAAATCTCTTTCCATTTCTATCCTTTTCTTAGAGCAGCTTCAAATCTAAACCTCTAATAAAGAAAGGGATAATAAAATAGCAGGGAAAGTATAATGGGAATTATATTGACTCTCATAGAAGTTTTGGAAGAGAAATATATTCTCTTCCCTGAGCTCTGTAATAATATAATCATGGCATGATTTCTACTTTGCTAGACTGGGGACTATTTGGAAATCTTTAATGAATATAATCAGCTAGTAAGCACTTAAAAATTACTATTTCTTGAAAGCTAGGAAATTATTTTCTCAGTGTAAAATGCAGGAAAATGAAAAAAAAAAAAAAAAGCCAGCTACATTTTTTTTTTAAACAGCAAAATCCATGTGTCATGGTGTGATGGAGTCAAGGTTGGGAGTTGAGACCTGAATTTTAGCCTCATCTTTGAATCTTGTAGTGTAAGCTTGGGTGAGTCATTTAGTCTCTTTGGGGCTCAGATTTTTTTATTGCAAAATAATACTAATAGTAAGCATTTATATTTACGATGTGTCAGGCACTACTCTAAACCCTTCGTATTTGATCACTTAATCCTTCCAACAACACTATAGGGTAGGTACTATGTTATGGTTGCAGTTTAGTTCTTGCTTTATCTTGCCAAACATTGCAATTAAATTCTTTGAACCCAAGTCTCTTTGACTGTAAGTCTGTGCTACGAACCACTGTGCTTGACTGCCTCATTATTTATATCATTATTATGAGGCCAAATATTTCAATTATTCAAAGGTGAACACATTTCTAAACACATACAAAAGTAACAAAACTTTGTACCTACAAACTATGTTGTCTTTAAAGGAACTCTGAGAAAAGACATTTCTTATTTGTTAAGCAGATATTTCATGTTAGTAGTAGGAAAAGGCCCTTTTTTTATCCCCGTTGTACAGGGGAGAACCACAGCACGCACAGAGAAGAAGTCCTGGCAGAATGTAGGAGAATCCCACAACTAACCAGGACTGAATTCACTTCTGGATATGTCACTTGACAAATATCATTGTTTACACATGAGGAAGCAAAAATAACTTTTACCAGGTTGGCCCAGGCACCACAGCTTCCAAATCCCTCACTCAGCATTGGCCACGGGGCTGCAGAATTCTTGAAGTAGCACTCGGCCCAGATTCCTGCTAGGATGCCTGCCAACTGACCTCCATCCCTCCTTCTCTCATCCCTTCTCATTTGACAGATGTTTACAGGGCACCTACCAGATACCAGGCACTGTGCTAGGGATCAGGGCTAAAATGTGACCCATAACAGACACGGCTGCTGCCCTCATGTAGCTTACAGTTTGGTGGGGAGGTAGACACTAGGGAAATAATCACACAAAGAGACATTGTAGGTATGCTGAGAGTAATAAAGGAGAGAGATGTAGGTGTGGACAGGAGCAGGATTTGGGACAGAAGTCTTGAAGTTTGAGCTCAAGCAGTCATTGAATTTCTTCCTCAGTGTTCCCACCTTGATATGAACAGTCTCTCACATAGTGGGTAATGTAGGGCAGATGAGATGTGCTGAAGGCATCTGAATAAGATCAAAACTTTGATCAAAAAATGTCTTCTTGTGGGTTTTCATTAGTGGAATGTGAAGAACAGTGATGGATTGGCTTCATGAGGGCCTTGGTTCAGGTAACTTCCTCTTGCTGCGGATCACTGGATTTGAGAAGTTTAGGACTATTGTGGGCAAGGGAATGGAGTTCTAGGTTGAAGGATAGAAAATGTGAATTTTGTTTTGTGCTCTGTCGCCAAATAACTTTTGTGGGTTTTTTTTTTTTTTGGTGAAATCTGACAGGACTCTTGTGACGATTAAGAAAGAAGGTGTACATATAATAGTTTGCACTCGACCTGGCACATAGTAAGTACTGATTACCTTTAGTTCTCCTTGTTACTAGTTGGTGTGGGAAAAACCAAGGTGGCTAAGACACTATGCATGCCAGGTATGGACAGTCTTGATAGAGATAATGATGTTTATCCAGAAAAAAGGCATTTTATGATATATGTAGTCCAAAGAGGGGTTATTGGGTTGACTCCCTGACCGCATAGGCCAGGGGTTCAGAAGAGGAATATTCTGGAGGAGGACAAAGGTGTGGAAAAGGAAAAACATGGTGTGTCCAGCAGTGTAGACTAAGTTGCCCAGTTTCCTGGAATGCCTGTTCTCCATGGGAGAGAATTGACTGATGAGATGGGTGGCAGCACTTCCAGGGGCCAGGCCGTTTCACCCTGCCCCTCAAAGTAAGCTTTCCTGCCCTTCTCAGCCCCCTGGGTGGAAGATGAGACTAAAGTAGAAAGAATGCTATTTTACTCTGTTCTTGAAATGGAGCTTTGCATGAAGATGTTATCTTATGAAGAAGTTCCTTTCCATTATTTTTAGCTTGAGATTTAATGAAAAGTTGTAGTAAAATCAGATTAGCTGCATATACTCTCATTATAGAAGAATGTGTATATCTTACATCTCACTTTAAGCTATTAGCCATTCTTTGCATTCCTTTCTTCTGTCACAGGTTAATTAAACTCATGTTGTGGTCAGCATTTACTTCATATGGCAGAATGTTTAACATTCATTTTAAGATGACTAGATGAGACGTAAAGGGGTGGGAGTTCAAACGGATGACTTTAAGACTGAGTTGTTGTGGAATAAAATAATGATGTATTTAAATATGTCAAAAAATACAAGGAAATCTCCTTTCCCTTTTTATATACAAAATGACATATAACAGCGAACACAAAAGCACTAAAAAAACCTTGAACATGGGTAACTGCACAAACAGGATTACAAAGCTGCACGTTGACTGACCAAACAGATTCATGGGCGATGTATATCTGGCTATCTCAAGGTTCTGATGGTGTACCAGAGCAAGATAATGAAATTGCCTGTCAGGTAATCTGATTTGAGAATTCCAGTCATCTGTGAACTGGTGTGTGGGCTAAGAAGCCTGGAGTTTGCCAAGACTCGTTTTTTAAGCTGCTCTCCTGTCTACATCTCTCTCTGCAGGATATGTTAGACAAAGTGTCCTGCACAGAGCAAGAGATGGGGAACCCAGGAGAGGGCCCAGGTTATAGAGAACGGCTGAGGCCCAGCTCCAGACTGAGTCGAACGTTTCTCAGTTGTTCAGAGTTCAGCTAGAGAAATGTGCAACTGCTCAGCTGACAGCACGGAGACCTCGACACCTCCCTCCCAGCTGGTAGAAGCTGCTGTTGCAGAATCTAATAGCAAGTGTCCCTCCAAAGGTGTGCAGAGTTTAGGTGTTTGGATCTTGGCTCTGGCCTATAGTAGTGCTTTGTCCTTGGCCAAGATACATAATCTTTCTGAGACTCAGTTTTCCTGTCTGAAAGTGTAGATAATAGTGCCTAACTTATAAGGTTGTTGGGATTAAAATTCATCTCACAGTATTTGGCACACAGTAAGTAGTAGGGATAATCAAAGGATTAAATAAATTGAGGACTCTGTGCACGTCATTGACATTTTTCTTTGCCTATCAATTAGTTTCTTCCCACCGCCTTTTTTCCTGAAATGATTATAATTGTTTCCCTCTCTTTCACTTAATGTTTCTATGAGGATAGAGAAACCTCACAATTACTTACTATTAGTATATTTTTGTTTTATTAGGATCTTACATGTATTACGCAAATATTAATTGTTCCCATATCAGTGACATAGAAAAATCACCAGCAGTAATACTTCTTTTATTTTGGGTACAAGATTCAACTGAAACATCAAAATGAGAGGATTCTTAAAAAGGTGCTCAAAGCTTTAATTATTTTTCTTTCTAATACAAATGAGATGCCTGCTTTTAACATACATCTGTTTATATTCTAGAGTAATTAGTTTCTCCCTTTTGTAATTTGTTAGCCTTGAAATATTTTATAGGAAAAAAAATGTCGCAGTAAGTGAACTGCTATTGTCAGTACCATTTTTAAAAACAGTGCTAACAAATTATAGGGTGATCAGCTAGCTTTTTGGACATCAATTGTGGCTTGCCTTTTCTTTGAAATAACTCTTTAAAGATTTTTTATTTTTTCCTTTTTCTCCCCAAAGCCCCCCGGTACATAGTCGTGTATTCTTTCGTTGTGGGTTCCTCTAGTTGTGGCATGTGGGACGCTGCCTCAGCGTGGTCTGACGAGCAGTGCCATGTCCGCGCCCAGGATTCGAACCGTCGAAACACTGGGCCGCCTGCAGCGGAGCGCACGAACTTAACCACTCGGCCACGGGGCCAGCCCCTCTTTGAAATAACTCTTTATTCTGCATACAGAATTTATCATAAAATTATCCTACTTTTTAAAGGAATTATTTCTGAACTCTAAGTATTAATTTTCTTTTACAAAGTATCGTAAAAGATATTTTCTTCTCCTAGATAAAATAGTAATCAAATAACACTTGCAAAGATGGATAGAAAATATTATAATGTGTCGAAGAACCTACTAGGTGTAGGATTGTCTTTTTTCCCCCAAGAAAGAAAGCATTTAATTGACTTTTATGAACTGGAAATAACTGAAAATTCTTTTTCACTGACTCTGTAAAGAATTAATCCCACGGAATTATTGTAATGTAAATATAATTGAGAAAAAAAATTTCAATGTACCTCATTTAGTAGAAGGAACATCATAAAGGGAATCTTCTCATCTCTATTATCTATTTAGTGAATTCTGTAGAATTCCTACTGGATATTAAAGAAGATACTTTAATGTCAATAGCAGTGGCCACAAAGTATCGTGTCCTCCTGCCAGATATTTGCTCTACCACTAGGAGAAGGCAGTCTGGGTTAGGCCAACAAGAGCTTCTATTCAAGGTCAACGTCTCCTCTGAATGTTAAAACAACTGTACCTTGGGGAGACATGAAATGGAGATGGTTTCTCCCCTTTAGGGATATAAAATCTAATGGATGGGTTTGCCTTCTCTGGGGTTACTATGGCCTTGACCTTTTGGAGTAGATTACTCTCACCAAGCTTTGAAAGCAGGAGGCAGGGGGCATTGATGGAGTGGGGGCGAGATCTTTCCCGGCTCCCATCTTAACCCTCACTGTGTCACGTACTCTTCTTTCCTAAGGCTATAACAGGGCCAATGGTGACTGCAGTGCAGATATTTAGTCCTCACCCCATCCTGGTGGTAGCTGTTGCCTGCCCACAGTTTAATAAGGTCCCTGGGGAAGCCAAGTAAATACCTCAAGTTCTGGGGTATTTAGTTGAATTGGACCAGTGGCAATTCTTTTCCTCTCCCCATGACTCTTTCTTGGTCTATTTGTATTACCTCATGGTCAGGATTTCTTCTCTGGAGGGAAATTTCTGTCTAAAACCTAATTCCTTAGAGGAGAGCTGTAATAAGGAAATAACAGGTTGCATTTATTTATCCTTTCACAGTTTACAAAGTACGCTCACACATATTGTCTCTTTTATACCCCAAACTAACTCTCGGAGGTAAATTATTATCATCCTCACTTTACAGCTTATAAAAGTTGTTGCTCAAAGTGGCAGAGCCAGGAACTGGACCCTGATATACTTTTCCACAACATGGGATCGTGTTTTCTATGGCTGTGCATCATGCCATAGACAGCTGTCTGCAATATCTGCTGTACATGGACAACACCAAGACATATTCTTTTCTGGATTTTAAAAATCTTTATCCCCTTGGCTTTGTAAAATAGAGAGCTTCATGGATATGTTGAGTTCCATGATGAGATGAAGCCCATTCATATAAATGGTTTTCGGACCAATATAACTTGAGTTATCAGCATTTTTAATAGTGCCTTGCTCTAAGTAGGCCTCAGATATTGTTTCATTAATGGAACAGTGACAATGGTTAACATTGACCTTGGAGCCAGCAGTCATAGCCAAGTCTATTAGTTTCCAGCTATTTTCTCTCTTATAAGTTACCCAACCTTTCTCTGCCTCAGTTTCCTTACCTGTTAAATGGGGATGATAACAGTACCTCTCTCATGGGTTGCTTGAGAATCAAATGATTTAAGACATGCCTAGAGCAATGCCTGTGTCACAATCAGCCCTCAGTGAATATTGGCACTTATTATAATCGTTCTTAGTATCATTATTGTTATTGTAATCTTTTCCCTCACTTTTGCTACTGTCATTTACCATAGAGCTAAAATGTGGAAGGCTCTTCGGCATTTCTCCGCTTTTTCCAGCAAAAGTTACCAAAGACCATGAGAATCCTGGCCATGTGTAGTGTTTGGGCCACAGTGACTGGCCAGGATTGCATAACTCTGTCAAAACCAGGGTGAAAAAGAGTCACTTTTATAGTATATGTTTTTGGCTGTCTTACAAAAAGTTTAGATCTCAATTTAAGAAAAAGAAAAAGAGAAAGATTGCCATAAAAGTACACTTTTAGGGGCTGGCCTGGTGGCGCAGCCGTTAAGTTCACACGTTCCGCTTCTTGATGGCCCGGCGTTCGCCGGTTCGGATCCCGGGTGTGGACATGACACCTCTTGGTAAAAGCCATGCTGTGGTAGGCGTCCCATGTATAAAGTAGAGGAAGATGGGCATGGATGTTAGCTCAGCGCCAGTCTTCCTCAGCAAAAAGAGGAGGATTGGCAGTAGTTAGCTCAGGGCTAATCTTCCTCAAAAAAAAAAAAGGTACACTTTTAGCTGAATATGTTGGTCATGGGGGAGAGTAGTGGGGATTCTTTCAACTTTGTAAAATCTAGCAGCCTCTTTTTTTAAGCTTACATATTTTGCTTGTAGTTCCTTTCAGAGTTAAAAGAATTACCATGTCTTAGGAGATTTATCAGTACATGTCTGGTATTAAAATTATGTAGGGAAATTTTAAAATAAATGTTCAGAGACGTGAGTTCTTCTGTTGGGGTAGGAGAGAGATGGAATCAATCAATACTGCAGAGAGGAGTAAAATGGGTGTCATCATTGCCACTTTGATAATCTTGTTTCATAAGTGTACTGTTTGGTGGAGAAGAATTTGGAGATTTGTAGGGAGTTGTGAAAGAAGATCAGAAAGAGTCCTTGTATGGATCCGTAAATCCGGAGTCGAGGCACGTGGGTCTTTTCCAGTCTCTGCTGCTGCTTGATGAGAGATACACATTGTGCTTCAGTTTTCTTGCTGACTGAAGAGAAACAGTAGAACATGTCATTACTACAGAAGATTGTAGTGAGAATCAAATGAGTTACACGGAAAACTACTTTGAAAATTACAAAGCGTTTGAGAGGCAGACCAGTGTAATGGTTTCGAGCAAGAGTTGGCAAACGACACATTATGGATTGTCCATGGCAGAGACTGTGTCCCACAAGGCCGGAAATATGTACTCCCTGGCCCTTCAAGAAAATCCGGCAGACCCCTGGTTTAGCGCATGGACTCTAATGCCAGTTGGCATGGGTTTGCATCTGCCACCTACTGAGCCCTTGGGCTGGTGTATGAACCTCTCTATATCTCAATCCCGCTAGTAAAATGAAGATGATAATTGTACCAATGCCATATGTTGGCGGAGACTGTGAAATGAGTTAATACACATTATTATACGTGTAAAAAGCTCTTGGGGCATTGCCTGGCACTTATTAAATGCTGTATAAGGTTTACATGATATTATTAAAGTATCTTGCTAATGTAGGCTACTACTGGATTAAATAACAATTTTTATAGGATTTTAATTCTATAAGACTTGATATTTACAAACTAAAGCTTTTTAAAATGGCTAAATTGACAGTTATGGAAACTGTGTATTTTCTATTGAACCTAGCAGGAATACTACTAGAATACTACGGTATTCTACCTAGAATACCAGAATACTGGTATGGCCTAGAAGCACTCTAGGAACTGTGGAAGTCGCATTGCAGATTATCAAGTAATGGCATTTGAGGTGGCTTCAGGTGAGGCTAGGCTCCCTTGTGATAGTGAACAAATTGAGATAAAACTGAAAAATTTGTATTCTGTTTGAATTGAAATGTCTAATAAAATGCATAAATTTTTTTTTTTGAGGAAGATTAGCTCTGAGCTAACATCTGCTGCCAATCCTCCTCTTTTTGCTGAGTAAGACTGGCCCTGAGCTAACATCCATGCCCATCTTCCTCTACTTTATATGTGGATGCCTACCATAGCATGGCTTGCCAAGCGGTGCTATGTCTGCGCCTGGGATCCGAACCGGCGAACCCCAGGCTGCCTAAGCGGAACATGCACACTTAACCACTGCCCCACTGGGCTGGCCCCTAAAATGCATAAATTTTATTTCAATATAGAAAATAGGAACAAAAATCACAAGTGCCTTGTAATTAGGGTACATCACATACGTTTTATCATTTGGCCGTCATACCAGTACTGCAAGGTATGTGTGTTTTTTCCATTTGAGAAATGGGGGTAAAATGGAACCTCAGAAAGATTAGCCACTTTGCCTAAAATGTAAATGGTAAGCACGTGATCATTCTCCTCTACAGTACTGTCAAAGTGGAACAAACTCCAGGCTCCTGCATTCAGGTCCCAACACTGCCTCTCCTGCATGTGAATGTGAGGAACCTCTGATAGATTGTAGAAATGGTAACATATTTTAGTATTGATTCGTTTAATCATATTAAAATAAACATTCTAAATTGAGTTGTTACAGTATTTCTATGTTAAACTGATATTTGACATCTCTGAGAATATTGCTGACAAGGGTTATTGCTTATGTGTGAGGACCAGCAGTATTGTGTACCCATCAGATATCAGAGCGCATCTAAAAGCATCTCTGCATTTAGTGGGACCATGTGAGAGCACTTGGCCCATGATGAGAGCTGTTTTAGAGTATTCTTTGCTAATGTCTTTTCTGCTCTAAGAAGACCCTGTGACAAGCAGTCCCCTACTTGAGTACAGCTTGCCATCCTAAGAATGTGTCTAAGAGGCAGAAGTCTGAAAGCTGAAAGGTAGACATATACCTTATAAGGAATGACTTTCATTTCCAGAGAGCCATAGGTATTAACCGATCCTTATTTACGTTTGAGACAGACACTTTTTCCGCCTGAGTCAGGCAGCCCTGCGTGGGGTGAGAATCATGACAGTATAGTGGCCCTAGAAAGGTGGCCGCTTGTTCCTGATGACTAGAAAGAACAAGGCTCATGGTAACCACGCCTTTGCCCAGGGCCAGTGCAAGAACTCACACAGAGACACCCTTTCTCTCTTGACTTTGTGAGAGATCTGGGACCCATCATTTCAGATGATTTCTGAAAAGATTAAATTTGGTGCAAGATGCTAAAATATGTGGGTGCTTGATGAGGATGAGCACGGAATATAACAGTCCAGGCCCATCTGTTCACATAAACCTCAGTTTACTCCTAGGGACTAGATTCTTATCTCTTACTTTCCATCTGCTCGAGGAGACTGGAAAGCTGCCACTTATTAGCTCCATGAGTCTGACAAATTATGAGCATCCATTTCCTTTACCTGTAAAATGAAGATAATTCTTGCCTTGCCTGTCTTAAAGACTTTGTTAGTATCAAATGAAATAATGTCTGTTTTATCTAAGTAGGAGGATTGTGACATATAATTCTTCCCTGATTAATTACTAGGCAGATTAGGATTGGTGAGGTACCTGTATCTTTGAAAATTTCAGTATTTTTGACTACTGTTGCTAATCAAAAAGAAAATAAGCGTTCCTGAAGCTATCATGTAAACCAATTACAATTTGGGCTTAAATTATTTTTTACTCTAAAATGTATCAGGATAATTATTTTAGGAAACAAAGTTCTTCGGAAACATTGAATGAATTTTTCCTTTTCTTGAGTTTGATTGTGTAGAAAAGAAATATTCAGGCTGCAAAAATGTGTATGTGCAACTGTGTGTGTTTTCCCGCTCAGTGTATGGATTCTGTCCTTTTACTTAATTCAGCCACTGCAGGGGTTGGAGATCTTTATCTTGTCTGTAGCAAATTCTCTCAAAGACTGTTTGGCTAGATCTCTGCCAAATTCTACTTTGCACTGTTGCTCTTGGTGGAGCACTAGTCCTACCACCATTATCCACTAAAGCCAACATGCTTATGAAAGACGGCTTCCTACAGACGGTGGAACTGACAAGTGGTCTCACGTTTTGCACATCTGGTGCTATAACAAAGGGCTGATTCATCAGATACTAATCATCAGTCCCTTTACCTCCACTAGAGACTTCTACTCATATCTCATGTCAGCTGTACATCTCAGCTCTGGGTTATTTATGTGAAGTGTCTTGTAGCCTATTGTGTAACAAGAATCAAAGGAAGTATTTCCCGAATTTCAAGCTTTGCCTGTTGATTTTTTTCAGAAACTTAGTCTTCCTACAAAAAATAGTCTGAAGATGTATTCACAACATTCCTTTATTTTTCTTGTTTCCCTTATAAAAACAATAATCATCTTACATTAAGTGGGAGACAAAATTGTAAGAAAAAAAATTATGATTCTCATTGGTAGCATTACATATATGATGTCCAATTTTCCCAGAGTCCAAGTGTGGGAAAAGAAGAGATTATTTTAGCATTCCTTTGTTTCATAAATTTATGTTGCTTCTAAACTTCAGAGAATTAAAAGGGGAAAAAAAAAAACTTGGCTAGCTTCCCCCCGGTCTATCCCAACTGAAATAATGAATTGCCTTTTGAGGTTTAACTTTGAATCTAATTTGAGCTATGCTAGCTGTGTTTCTTTGGGTGGGTTAGTTTGCCTCTCTGGGTCTCATTTTCCTATTATAAAATCAAAGTTTAGACTGCTTGATTTTTGTGGCTCTTAGGCTACCATCACAGAATTTTATAGAGAGCTTCTTAGGAACTTGGAGCCTACTACATAAAGAATTTAACAACCTTCTGTGAAATGGAATGCTGTTTTAGGGTATGATTTTTATTTGTTCAAAAAACAGCATTTCCATCTAAGCCAAAGCACTTATTTTAATAACGGATTCTTTTAAACTACTTTACCAAAGTTACATTACCATGAAATTTCTGGCAGAAAAAACCCACACAATTATGCAGTCACCTCTTGTAATCATTCACAATTAGTAGTATACATTGTCAAATAGAGAAATGCTCTTTGTTTTTTTTTATGGTTAAAAATCACAGAGGACTTCATATGAATATATAATCCGCTTAATGTCTTTTTTAATGCTCTGCAGCCAACTCAACCAAAAATGTCCTGCCAAGGGTAAACACAAATTCTGTATTTATTTGCACAGCATGCGTTGGTTTGCTGAGGTAGGCCTCTGTTTCTTTGAACAACATCAGTGTCTTGCGCTAACATTTCAAATTGTAAACCGAAAACCCCTGAGCAAGGGAGCTTTGTTGTTAAGAGGCTTGGAGGATGCTGTGTGACACCATCACACCTGTATCGTGGCCCCAGAGCTTTCTGGTCTAGGGAGGAGCCAGTGTTATTAAAGGAAAACGGCAAACCCATCTTGATCCTGCTGTAGAAAGTCCGATGTCTCACGAAGATGGAATATGAATTTCCAGTTCTGGGATCTCTGGAAAATGCCTTGCCTAAACGACCTTCCTCTAGGGGCCTGAAGGAAGTTGTATCTTCTCTGCTTTTTCAACTGCATTCCAATTTTCTGCCAGGCCAGCGTAGTACAGTATATCCATGATCTATGTGTACAGTAGGAGAATGAAGCCACAGGAAGTTATACAAAAAGCCACTTCTTTTACGACTTGATTAAAACAGTCCGCTTGTAGTTGCTTGGTTGTCAGCTTGAGCTCGTCTCTGTGACTTCTTCTCTGCCTCTCACTTCCATCCATCATTGCAGAGAGCACAGAAGAAGGAGTATATATAGCGCCCTGTGCTTGCTTAGGCCTTAGCAAATACCAATTCATCACCAAGTTGGCTTTAAAAGGAACCATTCATTGACATGTTAGAACATTACAATTTACCCAGTGTTCCCTGGTGCCAAAGGAGTCACATGACCGGATTTGAAAACAAAAAGAATTCCACAATGTGTTCTTGAAGTTATTAATAAAAATAACTGCTGGTTGACAGGAAAGGCACATGGCAGATTTAAGATGCATGTCCACAGTATTTTGTTTAAAAAAAACTCTTCTCTCCATTAGGGATGAGTGTGTGTGTGTGTGTGTTGTGCACCAGAAAAATCTCCAACCCTGACAAGCCATTGATGAAGTGTTTTCAGTCTTCACTAGCTTCCAATTTCATTGCTCTGCCATTGAGCCCTTGTAATACTGCGATGAATAAATGTAATCAAAGCAATTGGCTGCCTGAGATCTTTTTTAATGCACTGCTTCGGACGTGGTACATATGCCGTGCAAATAAATACAAAATTAGTGTTCCTGTTGGAAGCATTTGGTGAGAATGAGTGATTTGTCTTGCTTATGAAAGGTGCATACATTTCCGCTCATAGCTGTTTATCAGCCGGCCTCTTCCTGCTTATGGATTCAGAGATGGAATTCATCATTTGTCAGTGCATGAGCAGATGTGCTAGAGACTACCAGATTGATCCTTGAGGATGAGTAGAGCAGCAGCACCGGTGCTAGAGGGCGGCCCCTACAAATTGTGTTATCTTTTGAGACTGTTGCCTCCTAGCTCTTTTCTATACTGCAGGACAAGAAGGAAGCCTGCCTTTTTCTCCTTTTCACTTCTGCATTTGAAAATATAGCCACTTTGGGATAGCTTAATGGAAATGGAAAATAACTTCAATCTCTCTGTGTAGTGAAATCTACTGAAAATCCATTTTTCCAAAGATCCACTCGCTCTCTCTCCTGATCAGAAATAGATTATTTGATGTTGAGTTTCGATTAAAAACAAAACACTTATGTCAGGACTGCCGAAGTCTCTTTGCTCTTTTTCAGACTGCTACGGACGAAAATTTTCTCTTCGTTCAAGGAAGTCATTTCCACAAGGACAACATTAGGAGGCAAGAGATAGTGTTTTACTTGGAGAGAACCAATGGCTTTCCAAAAGTTAGGCTTGCTTTCAGTCCGTGCGAAAGGCCTGTTGAAGCCGAGTTGATTACAGAGCCATCGAAGGCCCTTCTTGCCAACAGAACTCCTTTGCACTTGTGTACTGTTGAAAATTAGTGTCTGAGGTCAGCAGATTAAAGAGCTGAACACAAGCTGCTGAGGAGCTCCATGTAGCTTTCCAACCGCAGGTTCTTGACCCTGGCCTAAAGTAATAACCATCTAGGAGCCACATAGGTATTTAAGGGCATCTGGGAAAAAAATGCATCCTCATCCTTAATGAATGAATGGATGCAACTGTAGAAGCGTAGCTAGCTTACCTCTTGAAACAGGGTTACGACTGACTTGCTAAAACCCAGGGGGAGCTGAAATGTTTTCATAGCGCTTCTGTGGCCTCTGTTTTGCTTCTGCCATCCCTCTGTGAATATTTATTTTCCTTCGGGTGATTTCTTTTTAATCAGATTGGTAGAAAAACAATTTCATACTCAATATACCCAACATATAAGACCATCAGAAATACTGCATGTGTTTTTGAAAATGTAGCCCATAGCCCTGGACACATCTGGCTTACAGCCGATATTACTTTAGCCAAGCCCTGATACTGTGACAGGCAGGTAATATTTGTGAAAGATGTGGCTTTGATGAATTTAGGAAAGTAGAAGGTTCGATGTGTGACTTTTACTTCCTCAGTTAGCAGAGACCTGGGCAGGGCTTCAGGAGGTAGAGAGGAACATGTGTTTTCGCTTGTCATCCACCTTTTAGAAGTTGTCAGTTATGCTTGTCATCAATGATTTTTTACGAGTCACATGGCTTCAAAGACAGCAGCAAGGTTGGAAAGGTGGACAGTAATAACTCAAATGATGTGTAGACATTTTGTGAGATCAGGAATGATCGTAGACAATGGTAGTGTTTTTGGGTTTGTTTATCACGTATCTGAGAAAGTTCTTGATGTTTTTCCCCCCATAGATTTATTTAGCAATTAAAATGTGCCAGGCAGGGGGCTGGCCCTATGGCCAAGTGGTTAAGTTCACGCGTTCCGCTTCGGCAACCCAGGATTTCACCGGTTCGGATCCTACGCGTGGACGTGACACCACTCATCAGGCTACGCTGAGGCGGCATCCCACATGCCACAACTAGAAGGACCCACAACTAAGAAAATATACAACTATATACTGGGGGGTTTTGGGGAGAAGAAGCAGAAAAAAAATGTGCCAGGCATTGTGCTCAACGATGGAGTTAAGATGCCATAAGATATTTTCTGCTCTCAAGGCACTTAGGGAGAGTGGCAAGTAAATAAATAATTACAGTACTCCGTGGCGAGTGCTGTAACTGGAAGTCTTCCAAGAGTGTGGAGGAGAGAGTGGTTCATACTATGGGACTAGCCCTTGAGCTACTCTTAGCCCTTCGTATTGTTTAAGTAGCTTCTGAAGGTAATTTTTAGAGCTTACGAGGATTCATTATTTGCTTTTTCCAAGTGTTGCTTTTGTGTAATTTGAAGTTCAGAGTTTTGTATTCATTTCCAGAACACAACTGCTCTCCAAGAACCAGCTTGCTCCTAGTCTGCAAAGAGTCCCTGTGTTTGATACTCCTGTAAGTCACTGGGAGGAAAACCATCCTTGTTCTGCCTGGTTCTCAAGTGCTCAGGGACACCATGGGTGCTCTGTGTAGTGATGCCCTCTGAGAGGTTTTCCAAAGCCCTCTGTGGCGCTGAGGCCCAGCATCTACTTGGGTGTTTTATTCAGCAAATGCTGCATCTCTGCCACCACCGAGCTGTCACTGGAACTGTCTGATTGAACACCAGCAAGTGCTCTCTAGGAGGGAGATCCTTATTGCCCATTTTCTCGGCTTCCTAAATGATCTTAATTGCTTGGGTAAAGAGGCATCCATTCTAAATCTCCCTCCCGCCAGGGGTGATTCGCACAGTAACAAGGTTTAGATTACCCCAAATGTCAGGACCCCCACGGATGTAACAGGCTTCCCTCCAGAGCCCACCTGACAGGCTGCCTCTCTCTCAGATACCTGCACGGCCCAGAGCTCATGGCCTCTTGGACTCGACCCTAATCTCCTGCTTCCATTTGAGGTTACGGGGCCAGAGCCGCCTCTCTGTACCGCTTAATTTTTCTTTTAATTTTCAGAATCTGTGGAATGAACGGAATACTTACATGGCAAGCATTTTTAATCCTATTTTTAAAATATATTAAATATTAAATATATAAGTGATAGTCTCACCAAGGATAATATTTAGGATATGAAAATTATAGTTGTAGTTTACATTTTGGCTTACTGGCTTCTGAAAAGTTGGAAATCATAAGAAGAAAAATTTTAGTTATGCTCTGGAGTCTTCACTGCTTTGTTAGTCCCTCTGCAATCCATATTCGTTTCATTTAGTCTGTTGTATTCCCAAATGATATCCTCAGAAAATTTTGTACCTTCTCTCTATAAAAGTTTGTTTAATCCTAAGTAAATGGAAAACAGCTAAATTAAAAAGAACGCTGAAAATAAAACATTTGAATTACTTACCCCTGCCAAGATAGTCTTTGTCTGAATTTCTGGGTAAGGAAAATAACTTGCCCCTCATTTCCATCAAGCTATGAGAAAGAGTTAGGGGTAGAGTAGCATTGTCATATTTGAAAAAGGAAATGATTGACAGTGTCACTTAAATTCAAATGTCTCCTTAAAATAAATATAAAAGGGCCTTTGAAGAAGTCGCTTTGAAAATCTTTGTTTTTTTTTAACCTGGAGTCCTCAACTTCTTTTTCCCTTCTGCTTTATTCTTTCAGGCTGATGGGTGAATTTGACTCTTATCAGAGTGGAGGCTCCGGGAATGTGCGTCACTTGTGTCAGAAATTGTGCAACTCTGCAGGGCAGTCCGTCCCAAGAAGGGCTTGGCGCAGGTCCGCGGGTGTTCCCTGCTGGCCTCTTCCATTTCTTGGGAGCACAGGCTCCAAGTGCTGCCAGGCTGTGTGGCAATAGTGTGAAGTACATAAGTGGGCTGGTGTTAGGCCATCACTTTTATTTTTACTTGTGACAGTCCACCTTCCCTCTGAGCACTTGAGCCTAGCAATTCAGGATCGCGAGACTGAGTCACAAATGGGCTGGTGTTGGGTCGTGAGGCGAGTCTGTTTACTTCCTCTTCTGTGATTAAAAACACTTCCATCGTTAGTATATTGATAAGGAGATCTGATCGGTGGTTACCAGGGAAAAGGGGGGGTGGGGGGAGGGCACAAAGGGGGAAGTGGTGTACCCACAACATGACTAACAAAAATGTACAACTGAAATCTCACAAGGTTGTAATCTATCATAACATTAATTAAAAAAAAAAAACACTTCCATCAACTGAACTAATATTTATTACAAATGAGATTAGAAGCACATTCATAGCCCAGACAATGTTGTGAAAGCTGATAGACATCTCTCTAAATACCAACCAGAGTTTCTGGATACTTGTTCTAAAATGCCAAGAGGCATGAGTCAGGCCGGCTGATAACCAGGTGAGTGCTTTCTGCCTCCTGCCAGGACACACATTAGTCATATTTGCCTACAGAGAAGGCATGACCCTCTATCTCCCACACCCCTGCCCCTGCCCTTATCCCACAACAACACACATATAAAAAGTAAAGTGAAGTGGGTGGTTTATGAGCAGCCTGCATGCAAGCAGCAGACTCCACTTAGGATATTTGAAAATCAGAGTTCGTCATTTTTATTTTTAAAGGACAGACCCTAAATAACTATATCCTCTCATCACCATCTTTTACTAATTTGACACGAGCTATGCTCGTCTTTTCTACGGGACATTCTCAGTTTGCCTGTAGGACTAGAGAAAATGGAGCTGTTATCAGATTTACTTTCTGTTCTCTTTGGCAATTTATTTTCTGTACAGTTTTGGGGGCAGGCAGTTCTCGTTTCTTGTTCTTCAAAACTTTAATTTTTTGTAAGTATTCTTATAATATTAAAAAATTTTTAAATTAGACAAGATTTAAGAAGACAAGCTGTGACAATGTATTTTTTTTCCTTAAAGGGTGGCCCCCATTGGGTGCTCAGCTCTTTAAACATATGGGAAATAGAAGGGTTGGTTGTAATCAGATTTAACAGAATGTCAGTATTTTTCTAGAAAGCTAATTTTTCTTGAAGAATTTTCAGTGTTAATTTTTTTCTATATTATTTGCTTAAGAATGTGTGACTTTGAAGGATGTTGACCCTGTACCATAACAGCAGAGATGTCTAAAAAAAGTAAAACTATAATCTATCTACCAAACATTTGTAATAGGAAAATAGTTTGTATCCGAAGATATCAGTAGAACAGAGAGAATAAAATGTGGGCCGGCCTGTTTCTATGGGTCAGCCATGAAAATTCCCCACGTGTAATTCAGTCAAGTTCCCAAAAGATAGCTCTTAGTTTTTTCCCTATCCTCTTATCAGGTACAAAATCTAGAGAGTTGCCTTCTTGCTACTTAGAAAATTATTTCTTTTTCCTCATTACAGTGTATTGGGCTCGAGGGTGAGGTCTACCTGCCTTAATCTCTGCGTGTGTGTGTGTGTAGACAGACGGTGAGACGCAACCTCCTGGCCCTCTCTAGACAATATATAACCAATACAAGTTTCAGGTCAATGTTCAACAGAGAAAATTGACCGTATCAGCTCTAATCCAAATTTTTTCATAAGTAGTTCATGGAGCAGCTTTGTGGTAATTTTTTATTCCTATTCTTGGAGTTGTAGATTTTGATTATATTTTTCTGATTATAGTGTTTATCATTGGTAACATATTTGTAAAATTCTAAGAATCCATAGATAATTGCTGTTAGTATTTTGGTGCATTAACTTCAGTATTTTTTTTTCTATATATGTATGAAATCTTTGATTTGTTGTTTCTTCTTTCTATATAGTTGTAGTCATACTGTGAATATCAGTCTGCAACTTAATTTTTCTTACTTAATATTATAATTGTTTTTACATGTCATTAAAATCTTTATAAAGTTTTCTTTCTTGAATAAAACTTTTAAAAGGAAATCTTTAGGGGCCGGCTCCATGGCCGAGTGGTTAAGTTCGCGTACTCCGCTGTGGCGGCCCAGGGTTCGGATCCTGGGCACGGACATGGCACCGCTCGTCAGGCCACGCTGAGGCAGCGTCCCACATCCCACAACTAGAAGGACCTGCAACTAAGATATACAACTATGTACACGGGGGGTTTGGGGAGATAAAGCAGGAAAAAAAAAAAAAACAATTGGCAACAGTTGTTAGCCCAGGTGCCAGTCTTTAAAAAAAAAAGAAAAAGGAAGATTGGCAACAGTTGTTAGCTCAGGTGCCAATCTTTAAAAAAACAAAAATCTTTATCCGTATTTTGATGATTTTCTTAGGATAGATTTCCTGGAATTAGACTTTCTTGATCAAAATTTATGAACATTTGAAGATTTTGAGTGTATATTGCCTAATTGCTTTTAGTAAAACTCTTACAAATTTATAGTCCTAAAGCATCTGTAAGTATTGAATGATCTTTTCATTAGCTTTAATAATTTGTAGCAAAAGTAGCTAACCTTCCACATTTTTGATTACCTCACTGATAAGGGGGGGCGTTTTCATGTGTATTATATATTTGCATTGTTTATTCAGTCTCATATTCTTTGTGATGATGTTTTCATAAAGTTAGGGCAAATAGGTGGTGGATAATCAACTTTTTTTTCAGTGGTATTTTCATTTTAATAAGACATTTTTCCTTTTTAAATATGTGAAAGAATAAATAGTCTTTTTACAGTAGCAAATGGTTACATAAACAGGTTTTGTCATGCCTTCTCAATCTAGTTTTAGGTTATATGTTAGAATAACTACTTTGTGCTTTTGTCTTGACTGTGTTTTAGCTATAGGTATAATTATGTATGTTCATAAAGCTTAAAGAGTTGCATGCCCTTTGTGTTTTTCTTGTCTGCTTTTTGACTCTTGCCTCCTCCCCCACCTCACCCCCAGGATAAATCCTTGCCTCCCTTGGGTCCATCTGTCAGGTCATCTGTCTAAGAAGTTAGCATTCCCTCGCTCTCTCCGAATCATCCAGAACAAATAGTCCGTGGCTAAAAAAAAGCTGATGAGCATTTCTGCATTGAAGGCAGACTTATCACCTTTAGCAATCCCTATGTGTAGTCGGAGGCAAGAAGCCATTGGCTAAGGTGTGATTTCTGACCTCCAGCTCTGGCACGAATGCTTCTTTCAGTGATATCCCTCCCCCTTCCTCCTTTTAACCAGAGCTCTCCTCCAGTGGTATGCTGACTGGCTTGAACCCCTCTAAGAGCTTCCAAAGTCTGGTGATTCTCCCTCCTCGCCCTGCTTAAATCTCTTCCCTTCGAAGCCTAGTCTCCATGCCACTAGTGGTCATGGATTAAGCACGTTACCAGCACCAGGCTGTAGTGAGTGTTTTCCACTGCCCTCTCATCCCCAGTGTTCAGAGGGGCGGGGCCTCCCTTGTGGATACAAAACTGGGAGTAGCCCTTCACATTCCACTCCCCTCACGAGTGGCGCAGCTCTGCTTAACGCCGTAAATTAAATGAGCGCATGTGGCCTTAAAGCAGTCCAGGAATGGAAGGCGTGATTATCTTTCTGAGAAAATGATTGAGGCCACATTCAAAGAACTCAGTGGCTCCCAGGCAGCTCCCAAGGACACGTTGGTGTGGCATGACCTTTCTGGGCATGAATGGGATTTTAAAGTCTGCTTTTTCGTTAGTGTACTAGTGTACATTCTCTGTATTATGCCTTGCCAAGCTGTGACTGTTGTGACAGTGGCTGTTGTTCCCATGTGTGCAGTTGTTAATTGTATAAGCCGGAAATGCAGAAACCATCTCAAGGCAAGGCAGCCTGAACAAAAGAGAAATGCTGAATGCCTCAAAGGAGCCGCTACAGAGAGGTGCAAATTCTCCCCCAACCCCTACACCCAGACCCAGATGTGCCTGTGATGTCATTGCAGCTGAGTCAGGACTTTACTAACGGGATACAAAATTATGAATATAATATGGAGTCCCCATTTCATCTCTTCGTGAACCTTCTATTCCTGCTGAAATTTGCATCTCCAGTGCCTTACACACTTCCTACAGAGTAGAACCTATACAGTCTGTCAGGTGAGTTTACTGAATACATTTTACTCCTCCCATCCATGTCACCTTTGCTTGTGCTGTTAACTGGCCAGGATAACCATCCCAGCATCCAGTCCGTCTGAATCCCACTCCTCCTCTGGTCATTCATCGCACTTACTGCTCAGACCATTCTTATGTTCCTTAGTCATGCAATATTTAATTTGAGCATCTATATTTTTGTGTCTGTACTCAAAGAGATTGTAAACGGTGAGAGAGTAAAGACAGTGCCTTGTACTCCTCAGAGTGGCAAGCATAGTGCTTTGCACATAGTAGAGGCTCAGTAAATACCTCAAGGATTAACTCATTAATTTTTTCTCTAAGAACATGTATTTGAATGGGTAAGTCTGAAAGAAGAATCGGGACCTCCTCTATATTGAGTAAACTTGGTTATAGTGGTGAAATTTTCTTGGCCTCAAACTATATACTGAATGAAAATCGGTGATGCATACTTTGTGGAATTATTTTTAGCCAGAACTTTCCAAATTGACTGTAGTGCAACACATTATCTATAGAGCTTCTGCCTCTCCTCTTCTGGCTTATCTAGCTTTACCCATCCTTTTAAGACTCAGCCCAGGGTCCAACTTACAAAAAACCCTTCCCCACCTTGCTAATCTCAATCTGCTCCTTCTTTGCAACCCTGGAGGACAGCTGACTCTCTTCCATCATTGATTTAGTATTTGCAAATACTACACTGTATTATATTCGAATCATTTGGTGTATCTGGCTTCCTTCCATAACTAGATTGCAGGCTCCTTTGAGGTTTCAGGACCATAGTTCAATCCCTTTGCATACAGCATGCTAATTATTGGGTTGTTTGTCCCTGGATTTAGAGGAAAGCATTCAGAAACTTAGTTTGCTTGGCTCTGTTACCTAATAACTGTGTGAGCTGAGTAAATCACTCTCCCTCTCTGAATTTAAGTTTTGTCATCTATAAAATATCTATAAAATGATCATAATCTCTCACAGAATTATCATGAATATTAAATAAGGTTATGGATGGGCAAGTGTTTTCAAATTGTAAACCAATATACTAATGGAAAAAATTATTGTCGTTACTTGTTAACAAAAAAAAAACAACTCTATTCCTTCACGTAAGTTCCTTGAGGAAACTCTCTGTGTTCCCTATAGTGCTGAAAAGTCATTTTTTGTTTTTTTGGTTTTCTAACTCACATATTAGTAGGCTGATTGGAAGACTTTTGAGCTTCTGTTTTACATATTTTTACATATTTTTAAATAAGAAATACTTTCTGACTTAAGAATTTAGGCATGTTGTCTATCTTCATTTCAAGGTTGGTATGTTGACCATCCATTAGAAATAATAGATTATAAACAGTGTCCTCAGTGTGCTCAGAATAAATTTTTAAAATATTGAATAATTTTTATTAACAATATACATGACCACAAGCAATATAAAGGTGCAGTTGAGTGGCTTGTGGTAGGAAATGAAGGAAAGGATTTGAAAGAAAAGGCTATAATTCTTTTTCGGTAATTTTCTTCCCTAGTTATACATTAGAATCATCTGAGTTGCCTAAAAAAATTCATATCCTTGGGCTCTGCCCCAATTTAATCAAAATTTCTGCATAGAGGGTCAGTCCATTGTTGGTACAGGTGAATAGTATGAAACAAGCAGGTCATTTGAAGATTTCCACATGCTGTCATTTAATATCGTGTTATTAAACTTAGCTGCTTCTGTGGCGGTAGGAATATTGCAAAGGAATAGTACAGGGAGAGTCAAACAACTGTATGGTGTCATCTGAGTCTCATTAGAAGTGGAGTGGATACCTCCTCCATATGAGGTACACTGTGCTAAGTGTGCAAACTTGCTCAAGCAATGGTCCCTGCCATTGACAAGTATTTGGCTAGTGGGAAGAGGAATGTAGAGGATGCTGTGGGGTCAGTGGAGAAGATAGGGTGCACTGTGCCTAGAGACCAAGGAAAGGCTTTAGAGGATGAAATCAGAGCTTCCCAGATAGACAAGAAGTGTAGACTAGACGTTGGGTGGGGAATTCTGGCTGTTTGCAAAACAAGCAGTGTTAGCATTTCCTCTAGACCTTGCACACACTGGCTGTTCCATAAATATTAATTGTGAGTAATGATAGTGATGATCTCCATGACTGAAATTAATTGCTTACTCATTAGTCCAAAAGCACCTCAAGAGATAACTGTCATTGAGTAAGAAAATGGACCAGACACTACATTCTTTGCATATGATTTTTCCAAATCTGGAAATTCTTTCTCATAGCTAGTAAAAATTATTTGTGGTGCTATGAGAGAACTGTATATTCCATCCTAAATTTAAGAATGCCTAGTTTCTCTTCTCTATAAAATATTCTTTTGTGTAATGAAGAACAGTATTAATTTTCTGGTCTTTGAAAATTTTTATTTTGTTTCTGACTCTATTCTGTATTTTTCCTTTAGAGTCATCACAGTCTTAGTAAGGGTACAATCAGGCCCATGTGTTGTAAAAAGATTACATTGAAGTTTTTCAGTATTATTTATCATGTGATACTACTGGGAAATTACTTTCTTTTTAAACTGCATGCCATGTTGTTTGTTAGGTGGGGGTCATTAGACCTCCAGTCTCTTTTCTCCTGTAGCTACAAACAGTCATTGTTCACCTGGTATATATGACATTTACTTTTCATTTCTAACTCGGCAGCCCTCTATCTACCCACCATTGAATGCCACTCTGCGATTACCCTCCTCTCTTGGACAATACATATTATTATCCTCTATTTTTACCCCAGGTATGAGAGAGAGCTAAATGAAATAAGTCCTAATATTTTGTCCCCTTTTTCTCAGAAAAGCATACACGTAGGAGGGTATACCATATTTTTTTCACAAAAAGTATAGAAAGTCATTTTTGCAAAGAAAATGGGATATTTTCCTTAGTGCCAAACTTCCATTATGTGTTTATTTATTTATTTTCCATGAGAGAAATTCATGCCTTATAAAATCAAGGTCCCTTTGAAGCTATACCTCTCCCCTCTCTATCAATTTTGTTTTCCTTTAGAACATCATTTGGTTGATAAATTTCCTAGTATCCTTTTTAGCTATCTGATATTGATAAGGTTTCTGGGGAGCTGGCGTACACTGTTCATTACACCCCAATTCAGCACTGTTTTCCTTATCTGTGGTCTACCAGAAGTAACTTGGGGTTAAGGTTTGGCACTTCCTCCTGGTGTTTTGGCTTTGGCGCTGCAAACATTTCACAAAGCAGACATAATATGTGGACAAACAGCTAGAGACACTAGTAGAATCTTGTCAGTGAAAAAGCAGAAAAGCCTCTGAAATGTGAAAAGGAGAAAATTGTGCTCAGTGAATTTGTGATAGCACACTTGAGTTTATCAATGAAAGCACAACTGGTATTATGTATTAGGAAATGAACTGGATTTATATTCTTTAGCATCATTTGCTCTTCAGCACTGGATGTAAAAGTAATTAATGGCTCATGCAATTTGCGTGTGTTGTTCTCTCATAGCTCATGTGTTTACGTGGAAACACTTACCCACATATACAAAAGAGGCCTCGAGTAATGTTCCTTACATAAGGGAGATAGCATCAGACCCCTAATAGTTTATATATCCTCAAACTCTATTTATGGTGAAAGTCAAGATCTTGAAGTGTTTGCCGCTCCCAGGTTTAATTGGTTTTATCTACTGTTATTGTAACAACCTTATCTCTGCAGACAGTTGCATGGATAATATTTGGAGATCGGAATTCAAGCCTGGACAGACAGTGTCATCTAGCAATTAAATGTTATTTGATAGTTTTCTCTGTGGCTCAGGTGTTGGGGAGCTCCTGCCTCTGGTTGACGGTCTTTATAGCATCATAAAATTGTTCTCAGGGGAAATCTGGATATGGAAAGCTTTCCGAATAGAAATGGCTAGAAAAGCCAGGGTAAAGTGCGGTTCAGGCTTTTGTGGCAGTTTCAGTCATTGTTGCCTAATGACTGTGCAGTTCAGATCTGAGAGATGTTTAATTATTTCTGTCACTGCATTTTGGTGAAAGGATAAAGAAGCCATCTAGTTCCATGACACAGATGCTGGTGTATATTTTGGGGGAGTCCATTAAATGGATCACCATTGCTTTTCACATGCCCAATTTAATCCCTCATATGAGAACAATGTAAAACATACTCTTTATAGGAGAATTCTTGATGGATGTTTAACTGCGTAGATCTAATTAGATGCAGAGCAAGACTTTCCCCAAATGATTAACTGGCAAGATTAGGTAGACCTTCCTTTGTTTTGTTGGGATTTGGGTTTTCTTCCTGTGATATTCCTTTTTATCTTTTAAAATGAATTTTTGAAAGCAGAAATGGAGGCAAAGCAAGCACTTGACACAGCTAAGGTTTGAAGAATATTGTAGTTATTCTTTTGGGCTTTTCTGGGAGTGGATTACCTCTTTAACTTCCTATGGCCTGTTTGGGGAAGATGGGGAGAAGCCCCATTCAGGCTCCTCTGTAGGGGAAGCACTAAAGTGCCCTGCTCATTATATGTTTTAATTGCTCTGTTGTGCCTAGAATGTAGATTAACTCTCTAACACCTGAAAAGAGATTCCCCCTTCCTATGGAGAGCAGTGAAGAGGAGAGACAATAGGATGACAAATGAAATCGCTAAGTGGAGCCCTGATCAATAGAGAGTGCTGTCCATTTGGGTAATGGACATCCCTGTCATCTCAGCTGTTAAAGAATTCAGCAGAGATGAGTCCCCAAAGGTCTGCAAAGTATAAGGCGTCCAATACAGGAAGCATTACCACCTCCTTCCCCAACGCCAATAAATAAAAAGGTGCATCTCAGGAGCTCACTCTTTAGCTGCAGTAAGCTGTCGTGCATGGAATTTATTGTACTCTATTTTCACAAATCTGTGCACAAAGCAGAAAGACAACCTGGAGACCGGGGGGATGGTCTTTGTTTTCTCAGACCTTAACGGTAGTGTGAACACCTCAGGTAACCTTTTGTGCGAGGAGGAGAAAAGTCTTCCAATTTAAAATTAGGAGGTTGTTTAAATTGCTCTTTTAAAATATCCCTCCCTCCACCTGGCAATTGAAAGCCAGCATATTTGGCAACCGGGAAGCTTGACGAATCGCTTTTGTCAGCCAGCCATATGGCAGATGGGGTGGAGGTCACTGCGGTGCCCAGCCTTCCTTCCTCAGATTAGTGCCATTCAGTCCACACGTCCACTTCTGGCAGAGGACCCTTCATGGTTTTTCCTTTCTAAATACCTTCAGTATGGTCAGTCTCTACTTCTTAGAAACTCCAAGTTTCTTCCATCCCACGTTGCCTCGTGGAGGCTGGATGGAGGCTGTTTCTTCATCTGTCTTGCCACTACCCTTCTCACCCAGCTAATTCCCAAAGGGATTGCTGTAACCATGGCGGCCAGACTCGCTGCTGGAATGTGCATGTGAGGGTTTCCGGCTGGTGGTGAAGAGGAGGGCCGTTTCACTGGGCAGTCAGGTGTGGGTCATTAATTTTCAGTGCTGTTGTTTAACTATTAATGAGGTCATGGCCCCAGGGCAAGACTGACTTTACCTATCAGATGTCTCCCATCTCCCAGCAGACTGTTCACCTTTAGTCAGAGCTCTCCACTAATAATTGTCCTGGGCAGCGTTCACACGCCATTGCCTCATCTCTTAACCTCAGCTTCTTCTAGATAAGAAATAATTCCTCCTGCCCATCTCCCCGGTCATCCATCTTCAGTAAGGCCCATAAAACAAAGCCGTTCCCATTTTCCATTAACCTCTATGTCCTGAAACTTAGAGCCATATATACTTTCTCTTCTTCTTCAGCAAGACACGTCTACTTGCCATCGTTTTCAGGAGGTCTTAAATTATGCAGAAAAGGCAGGCATCACCCCTGTTGACCTAACCACCTACTTTACCTTTTATTTCTCTCCTATTTACCATTGGAGTTGATAATTTGTAGAACTCAGTAAAGTAATTCACAACTGTCAGCATCTTTATTATATTGCAGCCAGCAGCAGAAATCGTAACCTGAAGGGATATCTACTAAATCAGGATTTCTGTAGCATAAGCAGTGTAAATGAATTCCTGCACATTACATTATTATTTTTATAATGTCTTTATTAAAAAGGAAAGGAGAGGATGTCTATTTAGAACAAGTACAGCACATCCAGAGGCTGATAGCTGCGTAGGGTTGGAAAAGAGGCACCTTAAACATCCTAAGCTCCGGCTCCTGCCCATTTGGAATCACCGCCGTATGCTCAGCAGGTCAGCACCTGGCCGTGATCTCACCAGCAGTAAAGGGGTCATTGCTGCCACTTCATCCTCCGCCTGTTCTCTAGAGCAGCACAGAGAAAGATCTCTTCTGCATGACAACCCTTCAGGTATTGGAGGGTAGGTATCATGTTTCCTGAAACAGTCTCTTTTCCAGCCTAAACATCTCTAGTTTTTTTAGCCATTCCTCATCTGTCATGCTTTCTGCAGTTTCACCATCCTGTCTGCCCCTTCATTTGTCAGTGGAGGTTTGCAAGAGGATGTCCCAAGCACTGCAGTAGTATATGGTCTGGGCTTTATGAAGTATAGGACATAGATTACATCTCCTGATCGGGACTCTAGGTTTTGGTTAAAGCAGCTAAGATTACCTAGGGTTTAGGGCACAGCCTTGCCTCCCTGGTTCATGATGAGCTTGCAGTTAACCAAAATCCTGCAGACTATTTCACATGAACTTTAATTAAGGTGGAGATCCACCTCCCTTTTGTCTCTTGTGTGGTTGACTTTTTTGAACCTGAGTGCAAGGCTTTAAAAAAAAAATCTTTATTAAAGGGCGTCTTATTGAATTCTAAATCTAGAATCTTTTACAGCTTTGATTCATTGGCAGATTCATTTTTAAAATTCTGTTTATAAAGTGGTGCATCTATACCAATATATAAATATGGCAAAAGGAAGTAATAACACACCCGGGTGCTGCTTTAGAAGAGAGGCAGTGCACAGCTCCTGGTAAACAGCCACCAGTACCAGCTGCCTTTTCTCAGTGCCCAACATGCCAGTCCCAGAGTGGAAGAGTGTCACATGTTATTTCTCATCCTTACAGCAAACCTACAAGGTGGGTGTTTTTGTTACCCCTTTTACAGATGTGGGAACCAAACTGGGAGACGTTAAGTGACCTGCCTGAGGCCACAACACCAGTAAGTGGCACAACCAGGATTTGAGCCCAGATCTCTTGCTGTTTCTCTTTTCACTCTGCCTTGATATCTGTGTTAAATTTCATATGTTAATTTGGCTTTTAAGGTAAGGTCCCAAATTCCCCAATATTTTACATAGGCCATTTGAAACCATAGCAAGTTAGTGGATTAGAAACCAAGAACAGGGGCCGGCTCCATGGCACAGTGGTTAAGTTTGCACGTTCCGCTTCCAATGCCCAGGGTTTGCCTGTTCAGATCCCAGGTGCAGACCTACACATGCTTGGCAAGCCATGCTTGTGGCAGGCATCCCACATATAAAGTAGAGGAAGATGGGCACTGATGTTAGCTCAGGGCCAATCTTCCTCAGCAAAAACAGGAGGATTGGCAGTAGATGTTAGCTCAGGGCCAGTCTTCCTCAGCAAAAAGAGGAAGATTGGTGGCAGATGTTAGCTCAGGGCTAATCTTCCTCCAAAAAAAAAACCAAAACCAAGAACAAAATGTTCCTGTGGTGGAGATAAATTACTGCATACACTATCTAACTATGGTAGTCATTTGTTCAGACTCTTTACAAAGGTTTTGGTTCTCTTATCTTCCAGACTTCTGGTTGATATCTTAATTGCACTTGCCCACCCCCATAATTTTGGTGTGAAATTTGGTGCTACTGTGACTTGGAGTGGTCTAGCAAATGTAAGTGGAAGTGACCCGTGTCACTTCTAGCCAGGAGCTTTAAGAAGCAGTATGTGCTTCACCATGCTATTTTTCACCTCTGGCATGACCATGAGTAGCTCTCAAGATAGTAACTGTCTATCAACCTCGTCCCTGAGAGACTACAATGAGCAGAACCCCTTGCTGACTGGCAGTGGGCTTTACGTATAAGCCAGAAATAAATCTTTATTGTTTCAGGCCACTGATATTTGGGAGTTGGTTGTTACTGCTTCATAATCTAATCTATCCTGACTATTATAACTAGCTTTCCAAAGCTAGAACATGAATGAGATGCTTGTAATGAATCCTAACCCTTGTTAAAGACTAAAAGGTAGAAAATGTGCACGTACCTGAAAACCTTCTTGATATGAAAACACATAAAGCAATCTGGTGTACAGGCAATACCTAAAACCTCTATTTTCTTACTATCCATGTTACTAATGCACAGTGAAATCTGCATTTGTATATAGGACATTCTTAGCCTGGGCTCTCTTGTTTTTTTTTTTTTTTTTTTTTTTTTGAGGAAGATTAGCCCTGTGCTAACTACTCCCAATCCTCCTCTTTTTTGCTGAGGAAGACTGGCCCTGAGCTAACATTCATGCCCATCTTCCTCTACTTTATACGTGGGATGCCTACCACAGCATGGCGTGCCAAACAGTGCCATATCCGCACCAGGGGTCCGAACCGGTGAACCCTGGGCCGCTGAGAAGCGGAATGTGCGCACTCAACTGCTGTGCCATCGGGCCAGCCCCTTAACTTGGGCTCTCTTGAAGGCAGAGCCTGGATCAACAACTTATGTGCTAACATTTTGTTGGGAGAGAGGAATAGTTGACCATGCAATTGCAGGGAAGCAAAAAGGTGAGAGGAAAAACAATGAATTGAGGCAGGAAAGGTGGAAAAGCAGTACAAGGTGATGTGTTAGGAAGCCAGCCATAGCTTCAGCACAAAACAGAAGTGGTCATGTGGAAAGGCACCAGAGAGAGACAATATTTCAAAACCACTCTGCCTTAGACTAATTCACCAGAGAAATGAAAGGCAAGAAATTCATCTCCTGGCTCTTTGCCTTGTCCTGACTCTCACTGGTCAAAATCCTATGCATTTCTACTCTTGCTACCTATGCCTTCCCAGGCAGGTTCTGGGGAAGCCAGAGCCTCCGAGGGTACCATCGAGGCAATGCGCACACAGGGTGGGCTCTCCTTGTGCCAGGTGGTTGCCTTGGGCTGTGGTGTCATTAGTGATGGCAGCCGGAGTTTATCTTGCCTGGTACATAAATTGAGTCTAGTATATAGATTAACAAACCTTGAGTCTGGAGCTCTTCACCGCTCAGGACTTATGTGTCCTCACCTGTGAACAGGGTACATTGGACTGGATTATTTCAAAAATCCCATTAATTTTAACATCTTGATGTTTTAGACTAGTTTTTCGAATCATCCCAACCATTTGTCTACCAATGTTGGAATCATTGGGCAGCTGATCTAATTCAATTGTTGAGAAAACTAATTTAATTGTTGAGAAAACTGAAATAACTTGAACCTGAACAATGTTTAAAAAAAAATATATGAAATTTTTACCCTCGATAGTGTTTCTTAAACACTTATTTTTTTACAGTGACTCATAATAAGAAAATGGTTTTAGAAGTGGTCAAGAAAATATGTATACACAAATACATGCACATAATCGAAACAAATTTCACACAAGAATACTTCCCTTACCATTTATAAGTAACTGTGGCATGTTCTATTCAGTTCTATTCTGTTAAAAAATAGTCTACTACTCAGTAATGGGTCATGATCCACAGTTTGAAAAGCCTAGAACATATCTCATCTGTCTGTCTGTCTGTCTGTCTATAACAATTTATTGTATATGATAAAGTAGCCCTTTTATACCTAAACCTATGTGTATAATTAAAATATCAAATTTCATTTATGATAATTTTGACCATAATGACATCACTGAGAGAAATGTTAAACATTTAATTTTCAAATGGTTTTTACTGTTGTTTTTAGGAGGAATATTCCAGCTGCGAAAAGATAGAAATAGAAAATTCATGTACTGTTAGTACAACCGAGAATAGAAGTGTGTGGAAGTTAGCTAGAGGGTTTCTTGTTTTTGAGACCATCATTTTAGACTCATATTATGTACATAAGACTGCCATAGTTTAGCTGAGTGGTCGAGCAAGTTTCATCCTTCCCTTTTTATAAAATTCTGAATTCTGCTTTTTTTTTTTTTTAACATTTTGGAGTTTAAAGTGCACTTAGGATGTGCTCTGAGTAAATTAAATTGTTGATTGTGATGGCGATTAAAAAAAAAAAAGCCCAAACTGTTTCTTAATCATGAATAAGCTGTGTATCTATAGCTTAGTAAAAGCCATTGTTGTTTTTCTCTTAATAACTAACGTAGCCATAGCCCATAGCTATGTCCCATAGCCAGCGGTCCTGTTTCTGGCTTAGTTTTGATGAGAGCTCTTCAGGTGAAGAATGTTTTCCTGTGTCATGGCAGTCAGTTGTCACAGCAGCCCTGTGAGTCGAGCAGGGTGGGTAATACTCTTCCCATTTTACAGATGACTAAGGTGAAGAGGAGCCCCCTCTGGCCTTTCTGTAAATTACCAGCTCTCTGTGAGTTTCGAGATATGATTTTGTGTTAACAGCGACAACAGTATTTCCTCTGGTCCATCTACCCGCCAGGCTTTGTTTCCTGAAAATCATTTTATTTCCTAGTTTCTGAAATAACATCTGTGGAGGATGTTCTGAACAACGTTTACTTGGAGGGAGAATGTTGTGGCATTTTTCATGTTCGAAGTGGGAGGAGAAAGCCCAGGAGTCAAATCTGGCTTCTGATGTGGTCATCGTCAGTCATTATCTGACCATCCTCATATCCTTTCACTTATTCTATTTTTTTTTTTTTTTTTGGTGAGGCTGATTTGCCCTGAACTAACATCCATTGCCAATATTCCTCTTTCTTATCTTTTTTTTTGCTTGAGGAGGATTAGCCCTGAGCTAACATCTGTGCCAATCTTTTCTGTACTTTGTATGTGCGATGTCTCCACAGTATGGCTGATGAGTGGAGTAGGTCCACACCCATGAACCCAAGCCGCCTAAGTGGAGTGCAGAACTTTAACCACCAGGCTCTGGGGCTGGCCTCTCCTTTCACATTTTTCCACTGTAGTTTTCACATCTCTTAAATGGGATTATTATGAAACTTCCCTACCTGCCACATAAGGTTATTATGCATCTGAAATATGATAATGTACTTGAAGAATACCCTGAAAAGGTGAATTAATATTATCAATACAATAGTATTAGGATTGTTATTATTTTCCCTCATCCCATTCTCCCAAGACACACACACATACACACACACATTGATCTAGAAGAACCTTAGTCATTTTAAAAGAAAATAAAGTTTACCTGAATGACCAGTTTGCAAACAGAGCAAGAACATGGGGTATTTGGTTTTTTTGGCTCTTAGACAAAATATAAGGCCATATTTATAGGCTATAAACTAAGAGGGGGGACAAAAGCACAAATAACTTAATTTTTCCCAGCACAAAAGTATTTTCTTGTGATTTACCCAGGAGAAAATAAAGTGGAAATCTGTCATTTTCTAGTTAATATAGTTGGTTATGCTCTATCAAAAATGTTTACTACATGTGGTCCTATAGTCATTATATTAAAAGAATAGCATAGGTGAATCCCTTTTTTTCACTTTAAACCCTCTTGTCATAACTTGTTGACTATTCTGATGGCTTGACAGTATTTTCCTGGCACTCTAAGCTATTGTAATACTATAATTGAAGAAACCAGAATTTCGCATTGTACTTATAGTTTATCCTCATACTCTCCTTTTTCCCATAGCACCTTATTATTTAGGAATTTGCTTTCCTGAGCTCCTTTGGATGACTTGCTACTCCACTGATTTAGTTGTTAGAATGAAATAATGTACTTGCGCATTCAGAAGTAAATCCTGTTCTATTCTTCTCTATACACTTTTCACTTGGGAAACTATTTAATCAGAGAATCTATTTATAATCCATGACCATATAAAAGCACGTATAAAGATGATTTCTAGAAAGGCAGAACTCATATAGCTTTTGCCTTGTGGAATATAGTTGAGTAACTTGTGGCAGAGGGTATCCATGTTCAGATCCAGCCAAATCTGGGCTGTTTGCTTTCTCTCGTCAGAGTGAGCAGAAATCCCATGTAAAGCCCAGCCCTAGTTTCAGGAAGAATGTTTCCGTGTAAACCTTGTGTTGGAATGAATTGATGCAGAGAAAATGCAACTCTGGCTGTAGACCCATGGAGCTAGAACCAGGATCAGACTTTGAGTCTTCCAAGTGAAATCTACTCTTATTGCAAAAATCAGTTTCCTCATTCTAAAATCTAGAATCTAGATTCTAGAATGAATCATTCTAGAATGGTACGATGTCTTTATCTTTTAACTTCCTGGATAAACTAAATAAACAAATTTCTCTTGTTTTCTATGATCCTGTATTGATGGTTATAAACAAAATGGCATCATGTCTTCTTTTGATTGACTTTTTGGGGCAGGTTCTGGTTCTTTTGCATGTCCATCATAAACATCTTCTACAGGGCAATATACATTTGACTGCTGACTAAATAAAAGCTTTGAAAGAAAATTTAAAAATAGGTTTTAAAAATCAGAGCACTTCCTGTTGCTTCAAATTTAAGTGAAGTGCTCATTGCTCAAAAACAAAAAACTTGAAATATCCGCAGTAACATATTAGGGAAAAAAGAGATAAGAAAGCAACATATATTGAGAATACGCCATGCACTCTATCTTTATATCTACTATGTATCCACTGTCCACATATCTACCGTGTTACCAAGAACTGTGCTTTCTCCCATACATTAGCGCGTTCATCTCATGATCTCATTAATCTCATAATCCTTGCAAGTTATAGTATAATTACCTTCTTTTTTACGTAAGAAACAGGCTCAGAGAGGTTAACTTTTCTGTCTGAGATCCCCCAGGCAATGCTGGATGTGAAAGAAAACCCTTCAGGCCATTGCAGCCTCCAAAGCTCATGCTCTTTTCCTGTATGTTGTGCGGTTACTCTAAGATTAATAATTGTAATTCAGAAGTGAAATTGTGTATCACACACACATATATGCCTAATCTGCATTAAAGTCTGAATTTAATTAAAAACTGTGAGCTCACATGTTACTACTTTTTATAAATTTATTTACTACAATTGAAATTTCTAGGGTGATCTTTTATGAGTATGAAGCAACTGTTCAAAAGGTTATTAAAGATGTTAGGTGGCATCACATGGGCAAAGATAGATGGATACAGGTAAAATGGAAGTCCTTTCTGCACTTACAGATTTTTTGCTGGTTCCCCATAGGCCTGAGAAGATACCAAGAAAAGTTACCTCTCCTTGGATTTAATTATGAGGTCCGACTGTACCTAATGTATAAAAACCCAGGCTTTTAGTGAAGCAAATAATTTCAAAGTTCTCCTCTATCTTCAGTGTATCTTCAGTGTCATTAGACATGCATTTAGTTTACGTTAACGAAGTGAACAGTAGGTGATGTGTAAATCATATCAAATGCCCTTTGTTCTTCACCTTCCATAGGCTGTTGTTGCATTTTTAATATACTTAGACGCTTACCTATTTTGAGGTACTTTCTGCTCTGCTGTGACTCACTTAACCTGTGCTCTAGGCCTTTTTCTGTGACCAGGCAAACAACAGTGTTTTGCTGTTATTAATATCCATTCCCACCTGTTGAGTAATTGTTCCTACTGAGACAGCTGGTGCCAAGAATGGCCTTTATGTTACCTCCAGTGAATTTTGTGAGTAACTTCAAGTTAAAGAGTCACTCATCGTAATTTTAAGTTAGAGTGTGCCTGGCGCAGTGACCTCATCTACAGTAAAGATTGACATGGGCAGAAAAAGGTTAAAGAGTGTTATTTTGGTTAATTAACTACATGAATTACAAAACAGAAGAACCCAAGAGATTGATTTTCAAAATGCAAACCACTGGCATTAAAAAAGAACCTTTTAATTGCTATCTTGCGCCACCTTAAAGATATTCAGAAACCAACCTGTTACTTTAAATTGCCACACAATTTAATTATTTTCTATTAGAAGAGTGAAAGGAATTGGAAGAAAGGAGATATATCCGCTCTTGTTAATTGCAAATGGTAATCCACAGTCTGCTTCTGCTACCTGTTTTCATTCTTCCTACCAACCAAATGTGAAAGCACCCATGCATCGCTCATCTGCGTAAGGAAAAGGAAACTGTCATTTGTTAGTACAAAGGGATTTATTTCAATAAAGAAATAAAGTGAAGGGATGACAGATAAGTGCACTTAAACCTTCTGTACATTACAGCAAGCCTGTAGAATTTGGGTACTGAATATGATCTCTGTATTCTGCTATGATAGAGCCTCGTGGTCAGACTGAGGTTGTGCCTGGAACCATAATCCTCTCTTTATCCCACTTTGGTGCTTCCATAGCAGGCAGGAGGCACAAACGCATTGCTGATTCTTTCGCTCTCCACCTGCTGGCCCCCTTGTGAACTGGAACTTTTGAGTGATGTAGCCTTTTGGGTGTTCGCACAAAGGGCGCACGTTTGCGAGCTGTGTGCCTACTGCAAAGCAGCGGGAGAGCAAAAGCCTTAAAGACATGTTGAATTGTTTTGTGTTTAAGCAAATGGAGGACAAACAAATTGAATATCTGAGACTATTTATTTAAACAAACAAAAGAGCACACGTATTTAGTTTTCATAATTGATTGATATCTTGGCTGTTTCTCAACTCTAGATAACACTAAGATAGCTGCCCTTCCAGAGGGGTCTGGCATATGTAAAGTGTTTCAAAAGCAAAGAACAAGCCAGAAAAAAGGGCAATACTGTTCAGGCTGTGTGAAGAGTTGCCATTGTTGATTTTTTTAAACAATAGTAATGGAGCTTAGTAACATTAACTTGGTAAAGTAAGGCGTTTTTTCTCCTTTCTTTATTTGTCTTGTGGAGTCGTATTTATCAGTGGAAATTAAACGGTCTTTACATTCAGTGAGCCCTGTTTAGGTGTTGGGAATACCCTTCTGTTTGTTAACAAGGCAGGGTTCCTACCCTCATGAAGCTTCATTTTGAGGGGGAGGTACTGAGAGCCTTCAAATAAACGAATAAACAAGAGAATTACAGATGGTGGTGATGTGAGCAAAACATAAAGTAAATAAAACCTAGAGATGTGGTAGAGAGTAGGAGGTGGAGGAAAGCTACTAAAATGGCTTGCGTGGTAATATTTGAACTGAGACCAGAAAAATGACAAAGAACCAGGGGACGTAGGTGTTAGTGGCTCTGGGGAGCATAGAGTCCTAGGTGACTGGTGGATGTTTCAAGGGGGTCTTCGTATCCCCTCATATCACAAAGTCTGATGGTGTACTTTAAAGTGAGTGCGTATATGCCTCGGAGAGACACCATTATTTTTCAATATATACAAATATACATGCTGTTGGGATTAGTAAAATACAATTCATGTAAAAATGTCACTGCACTGAGAGAAGTTTTTGTCATTTTGCGTTTTTTAGTGTTCAGATAAAAGAAATACAACTATTTTCATGTGGGAGCTTTCAACCTTGAAAAGATTGGGAACCACTGCTGTATAATAGTTATGGATAGATGCATTTCTGCTGCATAAGAATGGTTTGCCTATCCTTTTAGCAGAACAAGAGAGCGTAAACTAATATATAGGTCTAATGATAAAATGTCACAGGTTCATTTTCCACTTAGATTCAAATCATATTACATTTATCTAATAATTAATATTTATGGACTAAATTTTAAGAGAGTGGAAGCTTGGAAAATAGACAAAAGGGTATTTATTCAATATGATTCACTTAAATATTGTATTTGCGTATGTGACCAGGATATGAATAACTACTAACTGTCCTGAGCTATCACTGTAAGGATAATTTACTAAAAGAAACAGCAAAAGAGTCTTGATCTGTAGTCATTACTATCAATTCACTCTGCTTTAGGCAGACCTGAATGGTACCTAGCAGACAGAAACATGGTCTCACACATCCCTGAAAACTTGCTAATTATAGTCTGAAGGCCAGCTCTTCTGATACTGTACCCTGTTCAGAGGAACATCTTAACATGGCAGAATTATTCCATTCAATCTAACAAATGTATATTGAGTTTTTTTGAAACTCAGTAGCAGTTTTCAGATGCCTACCAGGTAAAAGAAAGAATAGTTGATTTGGACTAACCTGAACACAGGTACCAATAGATGCTCAGTATTTTGTGCCTATCATCTTGAGAATACTGTCATCTTGAGTACACTAAAAGTAGCCAGATAATAGAGACTATAATACTTACCGTGTCTATATGCTTTTTTATCTATGTTCAAACTTAAAGTATTTTCATTTCATACCTGAGACAGTTTTAGTATTTTGGTTTTTTTAGTAACTGGTTCCTTGAATTCTTTATGAAGAGGGCTTTCTTGTATTAAGAACGAAGGCCCCGCCCTTTTCTCACCCTTGTTGATTTGTTGCGTTTATAAAGCTTTTAGTCACAAGCCAGATGTGGTCTGCAAACAGACTCCCCCAGCAAGTATAGCAAAAGAAAGCCTCGAGTACAGTACATGAGAACAGCTTTTGTTATACCAAAGTGACACGGTGATTTATGAAGTGTCAAACCCTCTTGCCTTTGAAGAATTCCAGCCTTCACATCTGCCTTTCGTGTTTATTTCAGTTGTCCTGGTGACACACTGTCCTCATAAGCCCCGGAATGGTTCCGTGGACCTTGTAGCAAATGAATGGAGGGTCGGTTCTCCCTTTTTAAGTAGGAAAACAAAGCTATGAATGAGAAATCAGGAGAGAATGGGAAAGGGAATCACTGTGCTTTGTCACTGTTGCACGCTCTTCATCACACCTCTCCCCGCCGAGCAGGGCTTACAGTTCAAAGGGGGAAGGAAGCTTTCCTTCATGGGTTGAGTTTCAGTTTTGATGGTCCCAGAATGAAAATGCTTTAACTACCCTCTCTTTTCTTGAAATTACTTTATTTTTCTAGTGAAAATATTCAAATAAATTCACTTAAGCCAAACTGCATTCTTTTTAAAGTTGAATTGTCTTTAGAATACCTGCTTTCTTATTTATGGTGTTCAGTTAGATGTCTAATTTTGTATTTCAATGCAATGTATGTTTTTTAAGGGGAGTGTGTCACTCAGTACGCCAAAGAACACTCACTTTTTTATTTTGGAGGAGAAAACTGTCTTTTAAAGACCTCTATATATTTTCCCCTTAGAACTTTGACACCCTACATGTCTGTTTATTGTTTCAGTATCATATAGAAACTCAGCAGGGCTTTCTACAGGATAAAGTGGATTAAGTGAGAAAAAGTTTTCCAAAAGGATTAAACTAGGAAAAACCTAGTGTGACTTTGTCAAGACATGATTATTTTTATTCCTTTGCCTCAAGGAATGCTTCTCTTTTCAGGAGAGGGAGTCATGGAAAGGTAAATATCTAATTTTGTAAAATCTACATTTCAGCAAATAGGTGCCTGTAGTTTTCATTGAGGTTCTATGTAGCAGAATCAGCGATTGGACCGTGATTCTGCTCCCCGGGCTTGGACTTTTAGATTGAGGGGTTTTTTGGTGGTTAAAAATTTACGTGGGCAGCAGCTGATAAGTGGTCTCATTAATAAGTGGAACTCTAGCACAGTGACAGGGAAAACACAAGCTCTTGTGGCAACTGTCTCTGTGTACCTCAAAGAATGACATCTTCCTTGGCTCAAGTCATATTCATTAAACTAATTTAATAACATATCATGGAAATAGATTTATTCTCTCTAACCACATGTCCCAAACATCATTATATCAAATGAAACAGGCTGGATGTTCTTGTTAAATTTGGGTCACAGGGATCTTCAAGGATAAGAACCTTGGGAATAATTAACATGGTTCCACTCAATGACTGGAAATACAGAAAATACTTTTCATTGAGTTTCTAGGAATTCAGCTATGACAAGGAGATAGAGTTAAGTTGGCTTTGTGATTTAAAGCTGTGGGTTTTTGCCTTTCAGACATGCTCAATAAAAATAACATTGCCATACGTTATAGAAACCAGTGTTGCTTTTCTGAAATGACTTGAGCTTCAGCAGCCCATAAGGATGCTTTTGGGAGCTGGGGTTACTGAAGTGTACCTAATGGAAACGGCTACAGGGTGCCTTGCCTTTGGCAAAGGAAGATCCTTGCCCTGGGAATTTTTAGTTTTCTTTTTTGGCTTGGTGTACACTGGCTTCCCAATGGGTACTAATTGACTGGGAATGTCATTTGCAATCCTTGAACATCCTTCCGCCCACCAGTCCCCCAGGATTTGCCTGTTACATTGTTCTCCATAGTAGCTGCCCTTCTATTACACATGGTCAGGACTCGGGAGCTCTCCCCTCAAGAGATGTGTGTGCATTATCAACCCTCCTACTAACACCAAAATCCTGTCAATCACAGTGACCTCCGGGGACCTCCAGCAAGCCTGGTAAACAAGGGACCGATGTCTGCAATACCTTTTTCTTCACTTTTTTTTGGAGTGGGGCTTTCTAATTTCTTGGTTGTGTATGCAAACACTGACGGAGCATTAGGCGCATCAAGTGGGGCTCTGCTTTTATTAGGAAGCCCTTTTATTTTCTAAATAGAATATGTCAAACGTATTCTTTCCTCTTTAGACAGTTAACCTTTCATCTCTCCTGTAGCAGAAATTCCAGTCTCTGGGGCTTGCTAATTTTGTATTTGAAATATTCTAAAGCAGAGGGAAAATACTGTTTACAGTGCCTTCATTAAAAAGCTTTTAATGGTGTTTTGTTGCTGCATATATACTTTGGATCCCTGCTGGGTACACTTCATTGCATGAGAAAAATACAGTATTTTTAAAAGACACACCAGTAAACCCAACCCATTTCTACTTTGACCCTGACAATTGAGTAGACAAAGTACTTTCATAGTGTTCATGCTTACTACATTATAATGAAAATATGAGTTCAATAGATCCTTAGAAATGTGTTTCTAAGTGACCTCCAACGTTCTTATTTTTGAAAAAAATCGTTTTATGTAGCCCGCTTAATTTTGTTTTCACACATTATCACATACATTGAATAATATAATAGTACCACTTATAATATGACTTTTTGGAGAAAACAGTTGAGACGTAATGCAGTTTGATTCGTGTGTATTCTTCTGAACTTTTCTCATATCTAGGCATCCACAGAAAGCTATAGTATTTGTAGTGCACACTGGAAGAGGCTAAAGGGATAATGATAGTAGCAAACAGGAAGTGTCCGGCACTTTAAACATTTTTTAAATACTGAATTTAGTGTTTACAACGACCCTACGAGGTGGGTACTATTAAAATTTCTGTTTATAGACAAGAAATGAAAGCACAGGGTGTGCCTTACAGTCACTTGCCCTGAGGCCACAGAGCCCATATGTGGTCCACCCCTGCCCGCCTGCCCCATTGGACCCAGGCAGTCTGGCCCAGAGTTCATGCTTTTACCTGTGCTATGTTGGCTCCCCTGTAACCCTCTCATGGCTCATCATGAATGCACAGGAGTGGGGAAAAGAACGGAAGCCATAATGTGCATCAGGAACACTGAGAGAGCATCATTTTCTTCTGGTCCCTTCCTCTCCCCCATGTAAGTTATAAGCTTTTATAGATACCGGATTTTTTTTCTCTCTCACTCTTTTCTTAAATCAACTTTATCGAGATGTAATTTACATACCATAAAATTCAAGGGGTTTAAATGCGTAATTTAATGAATTTTAGTATATTTACAGTCATACAATCTGATCACTACAATCTAATTTTATAGCATTTCCATCATCCTAATAAGAAGCTTTCTGCCCAGTGCAGCCATTCCCCTTCCCACCCCCAGCCCCAGGCAGCCTCTAATCTACTTCCTGTCTCTATAGATGTACTTGCCTTCTGTGGACAGGTCATGTTAATGGAGCCGTACAATATATGTTCTTTTATGTGTGACTTCTTTCACCGAGGATCATGTTTTTGAGGTTCTAGATGCTGGAACTTTTATGCAAAATGTTTCATTATTTTCAGACATCTTTGAAAATGTCTTCTAAACCTGTCTCCGTGGAAGTGAGGGAGTCCTGGTTTTACTAACTTCCTGTTGTGGTTTGTAGCTGTCACACCAGGTTTAGGAGGTCCTGCTGGAGCCCTGAAGTTTACCATTGAGGGGAAATCTCCTCCTGCTCCTCCTCCTCCTCTTCCTCATGAGCTTCCCAGATAATTAATGAAGGGCTCTGTTGTGGGCTTCATGCTATTTAAAGCATCCTTACATTTTACAGCTGTATGTCTGCTGGGTCAAACAGGCAGTTTAAGAGCAACAAAAGCTGTCAATACTGTGAAAGAAATAAATTGAAGTGGTTAGTTCTTATATTAAAAGTTAAGGGGCCGGCCGGTGGCGCAGCAGTTAAGTACACACGTTCCACTCCAGCAGCCCCGGGTTTGCCGGTTTGCATCCCGGGTGCGGACATGGCAGTGCTTGGTACGCCATGCTGTGGTAGGCGTCCCACATATGAAAAGTAGAGGAAGATGGGCACGGCTGTTAGCTCAGGGCCAGCCTTCCTCAGCAAAAAAAAGGAGGATTGGCAGCAGTTAGCTCAGGGCTAATCGTCCTCAAAAAAAAAAGTTAAAACACTTGTTTAATTAACAGATTAGCAGCCCAGCAGGTTTTGGGGGGCATTATGTAGACACAAGCTGAATCATTCCCTTCCTTCAGTTTTTCTCTTTGACTTTTGAGAATTATACTCTTTTAATTCCTCGGTGTCCTAGCTGCTTAAAAAAACAAAACTCTACAATGTCTAGGACTGTAGGTCATTTGAACTGTAAGGATAAGGAAGACAACATAAGAGGTAATTCAACAAATGGATGATGTAACAAGCTGTATAGGGAAATCAGCTTTGTCCATTTTAAAACTACTTTGCAATGATTTTCAGTTGCCGGGTCTTGGATTCTCCTGCATACAGTGTAGCTCATTTAGATAGATACCTTTGGGGCATGAGCATGAGTAGGATGAGGTTATGAGATTAGGAAGTACCCAGAGTTCTATATTATAATTCACTGATTTGATTTGTGGAGTCCAGGCCTTGAGTCGATAAAACAGAGCACTTTGAAAGTCGCTGCCCATGTCTTGCTCTCATGGGGAAAGCACAATCGCATTTTAGGTTGCATATCATTTGGAAGAGGCCCTCTTCAAGAAACAGTAAATTTCCCTTCAGAAATAACTACTTGTTGAACACCTGTTATGAGCCGGGCACTGTCCTCAGTGCTGGGGATATAGGAGTGAGCTGGTTTAAGTGCGGCAAAGCAGGGCACGGGGTGGGAGTGAGGGGACGGCAGAGCTATCCTAATTTCACCGTTAGGGAAGTTTTCTCTGATGAGGTGACGTGTGAGGAGTACCCTGGGTGTCTCAGACTGAGCCAGAGTAAGGAAGCCATGCTGATCCCGGGGGAAGACAGTTGCAGGCAGAGGGAATGGGAGTGAAATGTGCCGAGGCCAGCGCATGTTCTGGTGTGGCTGGAGGGAAACAGCTGTAAGGGGGGCGAGAGGCAGAAGACTGTCAGAGGCGAGGAAGGAGGGGGCCAGGGAGGCGGTTCATGCCGGGCCTCACAGGACTGTCAGGGAGACTTGGACTTCTCCTCTGAGTGAGGCAGGAAACCACTGGAGGGTTCTGAGCATTTGTTTCTCGCCCTTGTGAAGAATATGGGTTTGGGGCTTTTTTTGCTTGACAATAAAAAAGATTGGCATGTTCCTGTTTTTAGGGTTACCGGTGGCCACTGCATTGATGGTTCCCTTCTTGTAGAAAAATCTGCCCTTTTTGTCTGCTTCATCGGGTCTCTTTTCAGGTTGTAGAGAAGTTTGGATGAAAAACAAGCCTTTCACAAATGACTCCCATTCCAGGTAGGATGATGTGATCTCTGCCTACCCGGAGACAGAGAAATCACTTCACGTGAAACAGTAACCTTTTCTTTCTCTCCACATTCTTCTAGGAGCAGAAAAGCATACAAATGCTTTCCTTCTGACTGTGCATTTGGAATTTTCCTTAAGATGGATCTCTGTTGAATTCCCAAGTGAATACCCTAATCTGTATTTAGTCTCAAGTTCTGAGAAAAAGGGAAACCTCCCCCTGGTGGAGGGGCCTCATCTTGGTGCTGTTTTCTTTAGCTGTGGAAGATCAGGGGTGCTCATAACTTGGTGCCAAGAGAGAAGGGAAAGTTGACTGGGGTTTTATGAGGTAGCAAGACACAGAGCTAAACTCAGGGACAGGGATGTCATATAGCATGACAGACACAGCAAAAAACAGGAATGTGCTTTGTTTTGTTGTTTTGGTTAAGGCAATGTGAGATTTGTTATCTCTTCTCCGGGGTCCTGACTGTTTTTGTGTTCTGCACAGATGTTCAGGAAACGACTTGCAGCACCGGCACCTGGGCGATGCTGACCCAGGCCTGCTTTGCAACAGCCTCTACTCTGTGTCTCGCAGATCAGCTTACATGTGACACTTATTCCTTCTCCCCTTTGCTCTCCACCCATAGCCATCCACCCAACATTTCTGTCCCTCCATCTGAATTTTTGGATTAAAGGAAAAACAACATGGAGCCTAGTATCTCAGTGGAGAGTCTGTTTTTAACAGACAGGTACCACCGGCCTCTCTGTTTAGAAGCATCATATGAATACATGAGCACAGTTTTGCAGGCTTGCAAGAAGCTGGTGCCCCACAGCACCTGTCATGTAGAATAAATAAATGAACAGTTGATTTCAGTGGGGTGTCAGTGTCCTATTTTTAGAATACAGTGTTTTCATCCAGGGCTGTTCAGGTAGTTCTCATTTTAAAACTCTAACATCTGCCCAGCATACGGCTTCTGACATCTGGCTTCCACTTGCTATACAATAGAGGCACTTGGACTAATTTCTCTTCTTTTCAATGGGACAGTACCTGTTTCTGGAATGCTCTGAAAGGGCAGGGAGTGAGGCGAGAGGGAGAACAAATGATATGAAAGTATATTGGAAACAAAACCCACGAATCAACATGCTCATCACATTTTGTTATTCACTGAGCTCCCAAGTAAGTGTTTCCTTGTAAATCTCAACAGGCATTTTATTTTGATCGAGTTTAACACTCCCTCTCTCTCCTCTTGGCTCAGGAGGGTGCTAAGCTGCCTCTCTGGAAAAAGCATCCTCCCTTTATCCCAGTCCAGAATTTCTGACTACATTTGGGCTGACACGCAGCAGCTGGGCCTGGAGCATGTTCATCCTTGCTGCAGAGGCAGGGTCCCAAGACAAGTGAGGGGAGCAGGCATCACCCCAGGAGAGTGAGTACCCCTAGCCCGGGCTGTGGCTCCAGTTCGCCCTTCGGGTCCTGGTTCGGCTCCAGGTACTGTGAACACAAATGCCCATGAGCAAGGGGGCAGAGCCCCTAACAGCCCAAAGGAGAGACCTAATCAAAACTAGCTGGCTTGGCATCTTCTTCACCAAAGGCATATACTTAAATTCACAGTTGATTTCTTTACAGCAGTTTAGGTCTTCAAAGAGCTCCACAATTATTTTTATTACTTTTTCTTAGTAAGCAAGCCATGTGGAGGTAGTTCACAATGAACAAGCTGAGGTGCAAAAGAGGTTAAGGGATTTACTCAGAAATAGTGGTTGGCAAGGTTACCTTTGAATTCAGAACAGCATCTTGGTGATTGCTGCAAGATGCAGCTGTCCCCCTAGAGCTATACTTCCATGAAAACCATGGTGTTGGTATGGCTCTGGTACCACTTTATCTCGTTGCTCTATTTTAATGACAATAATCACTGAAAATCCACACGATGTCCTTAGCTTCTTAACCTGAGTGAAATGTTTCAGCTTTGTGTCTTCTGTGGCTCTCTATAATGATGGCCTACAAGAGCCTGAAGTTTCTAGAGAAGATAGAAAACAGGCAAGAGCATTGACTTGAGAGTATGTGAGGAATAAACCAGGTTTTTTCCTCCTCCGCTTGCAAATCAGTTGCTTCTACCTAGGCTATTGGAGCAATTTACACCCTACTGAGGAGCCTACACGGGGTTCTTTAACCACCGAGCATGGATTGATTGACAGCCGCTGTCTTCAACTACAACAGAGATGGAGTGAGCGCTTATGCAGACTCAGTGGGGTGGGACTTCCCTGTTGAATGCGGCTTTATGTCTTTTCAGCTGAATGCCATTTACATCAACCCACCATTTGAAATCTCCTTTGACTTTCTACTTCTTACAAAAGGAAGTAAAACAAGTGTTGCAGCGGCCATAGATAGCATCGTGGCATTTCCCTCGTTTTCCCAAAATGCACCTTTTGGGTGTTTTGTGCACACAATCTTAAAGAAAGTAGGTCTTTTCAAATGAAAATTTTGTAAAGTCTTACTATGATGTAAGCTAATGAAAATTTTGGGGAATGCATTGTGAGTGAATAGGGCCATAATTGTTTCTTTGGCCTTTGAACAAACCACATCTGCATATAACATGTTTATAAGCCACATTATGAGTCAGTTTTTTTGTTTCGGGTTTTTTTAGAGAAAAGTATTATCTGTATGCGTTGATAGACGATAATTGTGTTTTCGTGAGTTTATTTTTAATGGACAGTTTTGAAGTTAAATGGGCAGTTGTGGAAAGGATGAATTAAGAGCTGTGCTATCAGACTATTTAAGGCAATTTATGGATTTAAATTTAAATTAAAGGAATTTTGTACTTTTTTGTCTGAGGTTGGGATACAGCGCTTTATAAATGGATCATAGAAAGTCACTACAGCAAAATATAATATGCTTCAGAAGCAATTGTATTTTGCAAGATGGATTATGCCATTTACTTTAAAAAATGTGTTCAAAATGTCCTTGATCTCAACATTATTTTTTCAAACTATGTGAGCGGATTATATGCAGGCATGCAGTTAGGTTGAAATAACTATGTAATCATTGGGATGACCATGCACCCACATGGTTAAATTTACCATTTAGTTTAAAAGTTTTTGTCTCTGAGAATATTCTAAATCAAGAAGAGATTTTTGATCCTGACTGATGGTTCATTGTCATCCTGATCTTTATATGTAACTTTGGAGAAACTGATCACAACTTTTTCTGACGCATTAAGTTTGCATCCTGGGGGATTTATAAGAAAAGATTGAGCGGTTCTACTGGTCTTTGGCACTTTTTCAAAATAACCATGTAGTTTTGAAATCATAATATCTTAACGACTCATTTTTCTAAACCCTGACCCAGTCTTTGCAGTTTATTTATTCATCCATTTACTCAAGAAAACTTAAGCATCTACTTGTTATTAACATTTAATCATTTCTGACAGCTGCCATTTAAAATGTTCACATTGTAGCATGCAGTGAAATGGTGATTATGTAGCATTGTTAATAACTCATGGCCTCACCATTACTGTGAATTATTCAGTAATTAACAGTTTATATTTTGAGTGTGTATTATGTGCCACTTGATACACAAATATTTGTTGAGCATCTACTGTGTGTCAAGAACTCTTCCGGGTTCTGGGGATGAATCTAGCAATGAATATAACAGGCAAAAATTTCTGCCCTCTTGAAGTTACATTTCACTGTTTCTCATCTACCTTTTAAAGTCATTTAATAACCATTCCTATGTGTATGAGTGTGTTTTAATGAATTCAGAAAGTTGGCACATGTTTATTCATTTGTGTTGGTTCTTTTAGTTGATGAAAGAATTAGCAGTTGTATCAAAGAGTCTGAAAGGGATAGTGAAAGACATGTACTCTTATGTTTTAAAGGGATATAAGAAAATTTTAAGCAAAATTACGTTAAAGACTAACGTATCATGCTAGTCAACATTGTCATGTAAGTGACACAAATTCTGATTGGGTCAAGAGCAAAGCCATCCTATAAATAAATTTATAAGAATAGCACTTTGTCCAAAACTGTAAAAACTTGAAGTTTGCTTCTAGATAATTTAGACTACAGTACCTAAAATATCCATTTAATTGAGAAACTATAAATATCAGAATAACTACAGTATATAATAAAGATACTACAAAAAAATGAATGAATGATTAAATGAAATATTTTAAGTGGTGGATAAGTGTAATTCCTTGATGTGAGACGTGAGAAAACAAGGCAAATTATTAAAATTAAATATTTAAACACTTTCAGTGAAATTAACTTCTAGAACTTTTTTCTCCTTAACATAAAAGCAGGATTTATCCATTATGCATACTTATGTTACTAGCTTTTTAGTATGCTACTTTCTGTTTGAAAATGGTGTTGGTTATACCTCGATTTATTCACTCTTAGTTTTGAGAAGAATTTACTTAAGGTTTTTTTCTATATCTCAGTGGCCAAAGATGATTAGAAAATGGCAAAATTGACCTTGATATTTCAACTCTTGCCAGTTTGATAACCATGGAGCCATCCTGAAAGTTTGCCTACAATTCATGTATTTGTGGCTGGCTAGTGTAGATGAGGCCCACGTTTATATTTAAAAAGCTTATTTAGGAATAGAATAAACAATGCAGCATAAGACATGCATGGAAATAGTGCTTTATACCTAAGAACTCTGTGATGACATCTACAGTGTGTGTGGGTGGCAAGTACTTAACTGTGCAGGGAGTTGCTTCTGTAGTCTGGTGACCTGGTACATGAGGATCTGGTACATGATGTTCTCATGGTAACCGTGGTCCTGAAGGTGGATTCTTTTCGAACATAAGGACTGGTGTGCGTTGGGTTATATTCTGAGAAGCCATCCATCTGCACTTCTCTTGTTTCACAGTGTCACAGAGAACACACAGAAAGATAAACTTGGAGTTTGGTTCAAGCAGAGGGGGGAGGAGACCTGAGTTGCCCAAAGGCATTACATTGTGAAGTTCCAAAGATGATGGGAAAGATTCCTTTCTCCTGGGTAACTCCGCAGATTTTTTCCTGTGAGATAACATAATGCCCTGAAGACTAGTCTTTTTTTTCTCTTAAGATCCTTATCTCTATAATACTTAGATTCCATCTTGTCTGTTCCTGGGCGTGACAGAGCCCACAGCCGGTTAACCTCCTTGTTCATTCTCTGGAGCAGTGTTGTCCAATAGAAGTATAATGTGGACCACCTATGTAATTTTAAGTTCTCTAATAGGTACATTTTTTAGATTATTTTTAAAAAGGGGGGAAAGTATTTTTATATTTAACCCAGCATATCCAAAATATTATTATTTTACCACCTAATCAATATAAAAAAATATTAGGGATGTTTTACATTTTTTTTTATACTAAGTCTTCAAAATCAAAAAAAACACATCTTAGAGACTGAGCATCGAGAGACTAGGGCTTGGCATCTTTCCTTATTTATATCTGAACCCTTCCTCTACTCCCACCTTGCCCGGCTAGATTCTTAATTGATATAGGCTGCTGAATGAACAAATGATCCATTTTCATTGGCCCTATTGTTTTAATCTTTTAAAGTTCATGTGGTTATTGTTACAGAGTTAAAATTAGTTTTGCGCCAAAATATACTAGAAGTTCTTATAATGTAGTCACATTTATAGCTATAAAGGATAGCAGAGACAAAGCAGAGTTTGGCGATTAGATTTATAATCTATATTATCAACCTTCTGTGTGACCTTGGGCTGATTGCTTAACTTCTCTGGTCCGCTCTAATCATCTGTAAAATGCTGTGGGATTAGATTACTTCTAATGTACTTTCCTATTCTTTGATTGTATATTTTATTTTTGAAGAAATGCGTTTTTTTACTTTTGACAGATTATATGGGTTTTTACCCCGCTCTCCGAAAGTAGAGTATTCCTATGAAAACCTTTCCTAAACTGAAAGGGCGTAAAGCAAAGATGCAATTACTGTTTATTTATATGGGAAAAATTTTTGAGCATTCCCAAACCCAAAAAGTAATCTACCAAATCATGCCAAATAACACATAAAGCCTAAAATAACACATACAGTAAAAGCAGGAATTATACGATAAATACATAGACTATATAAAATAGAAATAATGTACATACAGTATAGTTTCACCTTCAGAATCGGGAAGCCAGAGAGCACACTGGAAGGCTGAGTGGTGGCAGTGGTGGTGATGGGGTGTTGTGCTCAGTCGTCAGAGGTTGGCGTGGTGGAGGGTACAGGAGATGGGGGCGTAGGAGAGAGAAGAAGAAGGGCGTCTATTAACATCTCATCGTCGTCTGAATCCATCAGGGCAGGCAGGTCACTAACGTCTACACTTTCCCCTGTGGCTGCCGGCCTCGATGTCGAAGGTGAGGTTCATCATCTGCTGTGGCTGCTGTGGCTGATGCGAAGGCCTGAAATGCAACAGTATGCTTGACTGCTTAGCCTCTATAATGGCTCGCTGCAAAACAAATGCTGAACGCTGTTTTCTCCTTTTTTCTTAAAAGCGAAAATCTTCTTTGGATTTCTTTCGGTTAACGAAAACAGGTACTAACAGGGCTTTCGTAAAAGCAGAGGTGGCGTAAAGCAACTTTTGGTCAGTGGGAGAAACCTTATTACCGAAGAATAGTAGCACTCCTTTGCTGACCTTCACCAACAAACCTGTGATTATTTTTATGAATTTCTTCTGTATTCCATATTCTATTCATTATCAAAAATTGAGATTCTTATCCCTGAAGATGATGGCATCGTTTGTGTATCCTTAGCACATAGGAATAAGGCAGCAAAGAATGTTAAATGAGTTTTTACTTAACATTAAAAACTATTGGTTATCATTTGCTGGTTGGAGAAAGGATATTTCAGCAAGTGGTGAGTGTTTCAGCTGCCTTTTTTCTTACTAAAGAGATTCCAAGTAGAATTCACCCTCAAAAACTAGATACTGCAAATTTTTTCTTATTCACCTTTGCCTTTCCTACAACCCAAATTATTTTTCCTAGCTTGCTCTTCTGGTCATGTTGTTCCCATGCTCAAAATTCTTTAGTGCCCTAAGAGTACATTCAAGGCTCCTTAGCTTGGCAGTAAAGGGACCAAATGCTCCCTCTGGCCCATCAGCCTGCCTGCCTCACTTTTTCTTGCACTGAGTCCCCCGTCAATCTACCATTTCTGATTGCAGATTGGTCTGCCCAGCCCACCTAGACCTGCCTCAGGCAATCCTTTCTCTCCAATGTTGCCCCTGCTTTCCGCAGCCCCCCCCCTCCCAGACAGCGGCCTCTCCTCTCCAATTATCTGAATCATTCCCAGCCTTTAAGGCTAGACAGAATCAGTTTCCAGCCCCGGTCTTCACCCTAATCCATAATTTAGCAACCTGGGCTGAAATCACCCTTAGTCTTATTTGTCAGTATCACCTGCTGCCTTTAACAAAAGCAAACATTTATACCAATAGATTTTGGACTATTTCTCCAACCAAGTTGTAATATTCTAAGGAATGTTTAATCTTTTATTTACTGCTGTTGTTGGATGCTGGATTCTAGGCCAAAGAATGCCAAAGAGCTTGAGGCCTTTCCTGTGCCTCCTCCGTGGCTCTGCTTTATAGAAATATGGTGTAGTGACTGAGTGTGCTGGCTGGAGTCAGATGCCCTGGGTTTAAATCTCTCTTTTTCTTTTTAAAGATTGGCACCTGAGCTAACAACAGTTGCCAGTCTTTCTTCTTCTTCTTCTTCTTCTCCCTAAAGCACCCCCAGTACATAGCTGTATATTCTAGTTCTGGGCTCTTCTAGTTGTGGCATGTGGGATGCCACCTCAGCATGGCTTGATGAGCAGTGCCACGTCCACGCCCAGCATCCGAACTGGCGAAACCCTGGGCTGCCAAAGCAGAGCGCTTGAACTTAACCACTCGGCCACGGGGCCAGCCCCGGGTTCAAATCTGGGTTCTGCTGTTTATTAGCTTTATCAACTTGGGCAAGTTATTAGTCATTTTGTGTTTCAGTTTTCTCAAGTGGAATATGGGGATGATAATAGTAATTTACTTCAGGGAATGATAGAGAAACAGAAAGTGGGGAAGGAAGAAAGGGTTTTAAATGAGTTAAGTAAAGAGTTTAGAACAGAAAGTGCTTAATAATTATTAGTTGTTTTTATATCTCTTACTATTGATTCTCACGGTGCCATTTACATAGAACGTGCCCAATGAATATTTGCTGAATGACTGAACATTGCCACCAGTCAATTAGTTATATATTGGTACTCTATTACAGAAGCATACATTTTCTAATGATCTCAGTGCTAGGCTACCTTTTTGAGGGTTTGGGAGGGATGTGTATGTGTGTCGATGATATGTGCTGGATTCATTTTGGCTCACTAGGGGAAATTTTCCAATTCTGAGATCAATGACCTGTAACTTCTTGTCTGCTGTGATTTCCAGCTGCCTAGATTTCTGATACAGCATGCCCTAGGCAGTGTTTGCAGATTTGTTGCATGGAGAATCAGTACACAGTGCACCTTATAGTTTCACATCTTTTGTATAGAACTCAGTTTCTGCTCTAATGAAATGTATATGAAATTAGTAACATGGGGCTGCCATGAAGCTCTCCTAAGTCATTTTAACTTAAATAATTTGATATTGTTTAAAATTGCCTTTCATATAACGAACAGTATTTTTTTTTTACAGATATACGATGCCTACTGCACAAATTATAAACTATGAATGTTTACTTAGTATATAGCAGGTCTCTCATCTTAAAATTCATAGCATTTTTGCCTTAAACTGAGATTATTGCTAAGTCCTTGTTAGACACTTTATAAGACTTGTCTTTTATTATTAATGTCACAGTAGTTTTTCAGAACAAATTGCATTAAAAAACAGAAAACAAAGGCTATTTTTAGTACAGTTAGCTTATTGAAGCAATAATTGAATAATAAATGACAACACTATATTGCCATAATTTTACTAATAATTATATGGTAGGTTTTTCTGTTATAGTTTTGAAGCATTTTAAAATAAAATAGTAAGAATTATTCCTAAAGATTGAAATTCAGAGTCTACTGGAATAATAATGAAAATCATTATAATTGTACTTCCACAAATACGTGTCAGACCTTTTAAGCTTGGCATCTAAATAGGCTTCGTCACCACTTTTTCTTGGGCTCTCACCCAATACCTTGGGGTTAGGTAGGGAGCCTGTTCCACTGATTTTAGAGATGGGTAAACTGAATCACGGAGCAGTTAAATGATTAGCCCAGGGTGATGTAGTAATTAGGTTTCTGTATCTGTGCTCTTTTCATTAGATTATTCTGCTGCTCAAAATGTTTATTCCTATAAGCATATATCTTATTTATGCTTCCATAATTCATTTTCTATTTCGGTATAAGAAAAGAGAGGACAGCTGATACACTTCCGCAAGAGAGGGTACCTATTTTAGTAAGGTGGATCTAGCATCTAGTTCTTTTTTTATAAAATGTCACTAAAAGTGTGTCCTCCTTGAGATTAAGGACACACTTTGTCTTATTCATTTAGTAACACACATTTCTGAAAAGTTAGTTTCATTTCCAATCAGCCACCTTTTAAAACAATCGCATTAAAAGATATTTTAACTCTTATCAGTCTCTAATGCAAACCGGAAGAATGAAACTTTTATTCAAATAATTTTTTATACTCCCTCTTAAATGCTTTCATCCTGCCACAAAAAAAGGCCTTTCTTTTGGGATTCCTCTTCTGCATGATGGAGAGTTCCTTACAACGAAAATGCTTTAAGAAACCAGAAAGCTCTTCAGACGCTTCTCATATAACTGATGTTTGGCAATGTTAGTCTGACTGATGTAAGAAAATGAAATTTTCCATACTGTGATATTTTAACTCATGAGGAATGAAGAGAATTGTATGATTATTAGTTTAAGGGTTGTTAGTTTTATGCGTGCTCTCATACTTTTTAAAAGTTCTATTTTGCAAATATTGAATGATAAAAAATACAAAATATGCATCTTTTTATTTCCAAAGAAGATTAAAAAACAAAATATTATTAGCAATTGAGAGTTTTAGTTTTTTTTAAATGGCCTTTTTAGGGAGTAAACAAGTTTCTTTAGTGATAAATAATATTAAATGATTATGAGGATAAAAATTTTACAGTGCCTGCTGATAGTTTGGCTTACAAATGGCCTTATAAGACCATATCACTTTAGAATTTGTGTGTTTACATATTTTGCCTCATTTACTTTTACAGCATCCTCGTACAGTGATTTGCATGGGTGGCACAGTTCTTATTATGTAGGTAGTGAAACCAAGGCATAGGTTAAATGATTTATCCTTAATTTTATGCTGACCTTTTTCAGGCAATTTCTAAGGCTTTATGTTGCTGCTATTCTAAGCAAGGCATAATTCAAAACAATGAGGAATTCTAGGGGTAGACTTAAGAAGCCCAGTGCTTAGAAGACAAGATTATTTTGAGCCTTTAATGACTCTTCTGATTGATGGATTTTTGCTGGACTTAAAAACTATTCCTAATAAAACAAGAATGGTTAAAATTGTTGACATTTTACAGTGATCATAAAATGAAGGTGGTGTAACTGGGCAAAAGGTATTCAAAGTAATGGGTAGTGTTTTGGTTACTACACATCTGATGAAGGCAGATGACTTCATTAGCTGGTGTTGATTGTATCAATCCTGGAAACTTTGGTAGTGAGGGCATACACGCTGCTTGGTAGACAAGATTATTGGAAATAGATGACCTGGTAGTAAATAGTGAAGTTCACGGCCGAGACTTCTCCCCATCCCTGCCCTTTCCCAATGCGCTGTGATGCCTTTTGAGCTCTTCCATTTTAGTTTCCATTATCCACCACCCAAGTTCTCAATTCAATTTCAGACTCGGGCAGAAGCCTGTAATTCTGTTTGTTTTGGGCAAATTTAGCAAGCTGCTCCTGATTACACCTTAGCCAGAGACCATCTGTTGACTGGCGTGCCTCTCGGAGGAGTGGTTTCTGTAGGCGATGAATGGGAAGAGGACTGGAGCTCCGCTGCTGTTAGTAAGCAGATGCACGGTATCAGGGATAGTCCTTCCTGCCTTTCAATCTGCCAGCTCTCTATATTGATGGAGTGTCGTATGCCTTCCAGTCATTCCATCCTGAGGCAATGAGAAGTGCTCTCCTAGGGGCCATTTATCAATTGCTTCTACTGGCATTTGATGGAAAGGAATTTAGAAGTCATAGTTTGATACACTTAAAGCACAGCCACATTCTCCTTTGCACATCCCAAGTATGTAAGTATATGTGTATATATCAACCTTGCGTACATGCTTTTCAGCAGCTACGGTCGTGTGCTATCACAAAGCACCACAGACGAAACAACAGGATACAGCTGTGCTCTGTAATGTGATGCTTAAACCTCCTCAGTGTCAGGCTCACAATGCTTTAAAGCACTGCCTCCTCTACTAAAATTATTGCTGGTTCATTTGCATCAGATGGGGAAGATGTGCAAGACAAATTTAGAATGTTGAGGAACAGTTTTGATGCTGACTGCGCTAGGATGAGGGTGCTTTCTAAATGATGATGGTATCGTTAGCTCATGGCTAAGATGCGACTGGTCTAAACACAACAGAGACAGCAGCTTCCTGTTGCAGTGAGGCATGAGGGGAAATGGATAAAATGAACATAAATTAGCTTTATCTCATTTTCTGAAAGAATTGAAGGAGGAAGGTGAGTGAAGGGAGGCAGGAGATTGCCAGGGTGCTTGAAAACAGAAATTAGATCAGTGAAGTGAGAGGATTCGTTTCGGCCTTATGTTGGGGGAAAGGGAACAACGCCTCTGTGCTAACGGCTGCAGGTTGGCGTAATTAACTGGCTTCTGTCGGAGATGCCCAGGATCGTCTTAGATACCCATCTAATGGGATATTTCTTATTGAGTTCAGCTTCGGAGGAGGGCAGGTGTTCAGAATTGCATCCCAGCTGCACTACTTTTCTTTAAGGCAAATAAGAGCTTAAATTTGATAAAATCTCACAGGATTCTAGACCCATACTGTTTTCACTTAGTCATCACCTATCATTTTGACGTTATGGTCTTTTTTTTATGTCATGAATTAAAGTGGGGCATTTCCCTGCACCCCATCTCGCACATACAAAACCAGCGTTCTTTAATTCAGGTTATGAAAATCATTGCAGGGGCCGGCCCCATGGGCTAGTGGTTAAGTTCCCGCACTCCGCTTCAGCAGCCCAGCGTTTCGCCGGTTCAGATCCTGGGTGGGGACATGGCACTGCTCATCAGGCCACGCTGAGGTGGCATCCCACATGCCACAACTAGAAGAACCCACAACTGAAATATACAACTATGTACTGGGGGTATTTGGGGAGAAAAAGCAGGAAAAAAAAAAAACATTGGCATCAGTTCTTAGCTCAGATGCCAATCTTTAAGAAAAAAGAAAATCATTGAAGGTTAGGCAGAGTGAGGGTTCTGATACCACAACACAACAGAAATGCAGTCTGTAGTATGTATTTTAAATTTTAATTAATAATGACTGTATTAAAATATTATTACAATTTAAGATTTTTCAAACAAATAGTGATTAACTATGCAAAATAAAGTACTGAAATATTTTTTAAAGGATTAAAATCACCAAACTTGAATGAGGAAGAATGGTTTCTGGGAACTTCTTTGCTAATCCGGGCAATTTGATTCATTGCTACTGAACTGATGAATGAGAGGCTGATTTAATAAGCTATAATATTTGCATTTACATGTCATCTCTGATATAACAGGATATAACGTATTTAAAACTGCAGATCATCACCATACCACATAACAATCGTTAAATAGAGTAAGAGGCTTAATTTACAGATAAAGACTGTATTTTGCTGACTATATAGTTGGTATTCTGAAGGCAGTAAGAAATATACTGAATAAACAAAGGAACATTTTTAAAACACTTTTAGAAATTATATGATTGACTCACTTTCTGTGAATAAGGCTTAACCTATACAAATAAGTTGTTTTAACAAGGTTCTTTGGTCTTTAGGAAATGACACTGGAATTTGCTGAAGAAGTCTTGTAGAAATCGTCCTTGTGTTAGTTTATTTTATGCATAAAATATCTCCTTAGCTAACCTGGTGTGTGCACTCTAAAACAGGAAGCATAAAACCAGACGACACCAGCTATGAATAAATAGTAAGAATTCAAAACTAAAGCTGACTCCAGTGTGAATTCTCCCCACTGGTTCGCAAGTTTCTTCCTGCAGGCTCCAGGATGAATGATCCTGGCCAAAACTTTCTCAGGAAACACTTTTTTAAGAAATCTTTTTCAGTCTCTTGCTGTGTGAAGAAACAGTCAAGGTGATTTAAGGGCAAGGCAAAAATCCTTTAAAGACCTTTGTCATAATATAGCTCTTTTATCATACTTGAACATATGCTCAGTTGCCTGCAGTGTCTCATCTTCCAGTCAGGGCAGAGCAGGCTAATTTTTAAGGGATGTGGTTCAATGACACAAATAGGGAAATAAATGACTAACAAGGATGCCTTCAGGATAGACCTAGAAGAATGTAAGAGGTAAGACAGCCCCACCATGTGAAGACAGTGCTGAGTGGACACAAGCCCAGGCTAACAGAGAGCCTTGTCTCTTCTCATCCAGAGAAAATGGAATTCAGTTCAGTAAACAGCGAGGCACTGTGGGAGAGACAAGTATATGTTAGGTCTCTGCCTTGTACCAAATTTATAGGGGACTAGGCTGATGCTGGAAAACTCATTAGAGAGCAAGGAAGACTGCAATAAAGTGCTGTGATGAGAAGAATACGTGGAGAGAGCCACAAATGCATTCTTAGGGGATATATATGTAAGTTGTAGGGGAGATACAAAAGATCAGCCTTCCTGCCCTGTGAATCACGGTTACTAACGATAAATTTACGTTAGTTTTGCCTTTTTGCAAATTATAAACAAAGCCCCACAAAACAAATTATTACCAGGGATCAATTTATAGGTAGAGATTATGTCACAGTGGTCTCCCCAGATGGAGAAGCTACCTTGAGAGAAGCTACCCAAGAGTGGCATCTGGGAGAATTGGAGAGAGGGAAAGAGAAAAGCTATAGCTGAAGCTTTAGTAAGAACGTTGTCAGTGCCAAGTCACAAGTGCCTTGTGCTATGGATTCCTTCCTGCGGGCCTCAGGATGAATGATCTGGACTGAAACTTGCACAGTACACTGCAGAACTGGGACCATGACCCGTGGGCTTTCTCCTGCTGGTCCCTCTCAGATATTCCAGTTGGTGGTGTCAGCTTTACCATCTCCATGGGCCTGTTTACCTTGGTAACTTGCACATGATGCATTTATATTGGTAATTTTTTTTTCTCCTTGGAACCTGGGATCTCATTTACTCACTAGTGCAATAAAGTGGTGGTGTGAAAATCCCTCCATAAAGCAAGGAAAGAAAGAACTGTATAGGGAAAATAGCAACCATGCTAACTGCAGCTCTAATTAAAGCACCCCAAAGCCTTATTCTTATTTAGAGGTAGCTAGCTGATACCCTCCTCTCTGTGTCCATAAAGGCCAACGTTAGTCCACCTGTGGGCATCACTGCTAACTTTGCTTTTTTTTTTAATCCAATGTCAATGTGTTTTTGTTTCAAACAAAACGATAACAGCCCTAGGATTGAAACACAAGAATTTTTTGGCCACAGCTTGCAAAAACCATGCTCGGTTGTGTGTGTAGGGAAAATTACTTTGAATAACAAAACCACAAACAAGAACTGATAGAATAATAAGCAATTAAGGTGGATTAACAACAGTTGCTGAATTCCAGCTGTTGGGTGCAGATGCAGCCTGGCTCCTTAATTCAAACTACTTGAAACCCGTTGCTATTCAGAGACCCAAAGGGAGAGAAGGTTGCCTATGGCAGTGCTCAGGGTAGCTTTCTTGTGGTCTGTTGTGGGGGATATAAGTATTGAGGGTGTGTTTTACTTTCTCCTGAGTTCTCCTGATTTCTTAGGATATCATTCATCTTTCTTTACCTTCTGTTATTTTGACATCTTCCTACATATTTTTTTGTGTCCTTTGTGATTTAGAATGACTACCCAAAATCTACGTGCTTGTTGTTTGGTTATGGCACATTAAAACAGAAGAGAGCAAAGTATGTGTTTGTCTCTTGTTTCCAATGGGAAAGAATTGCTCACAGTAAAAGAAGTCACAGATTCCTTTGGCTGCTATAAGTAATTATCTGAATTGTTTCCTGGGCTAGCAGCTAGGCCACATTCGGAGCCTTCATAAGAAGGACAGCCTCATATAATTATAAGCCCCGCCACACACCCCTGGGAAAGTGTATGAAGAGGTAATTTGCAGGGTAATCACCATGTGTAGTCAATCCCCTGCAGCCTTGCCACAGTGCGTTCCGTTGCCATCAAACCTACATCCTTGGAAGGCCTTGTTGTTGATGATCAAGAATGGGCCCTCTCACAATAATGGTCAGGAGTCTGCGGGGCAGGGCATGCCACCAGTGCAGTCACACAGGGCCCCGTCCTCAGAAGAGACCATTCTTGGTTTCAGGCTCTGCTTTCGCCATCTCAAAATTCTTAATTTCATCTTTGAACCAGTGTTTTGTAAGTGCAACATGTGCATGAGCGGAAGTGGTATATAAAATATGTATGTTTGTTTGTTGGGGCACGATTTGCATATAGTGTTCACAGTGCCCCATAAACATGGACTGCGACATATGGGAGTTCAGGGAGACCTTGGGCGAGTACAAGGTACCCATTTCTAGAGAGTGTTCATAAAGTATGCATGTATCAGGAAGTAAAATTTTAAAAGTTGAGTTAGTTTCAGTTGAGTTTTCTTCATGAAGTGTTTCTACTGTCTTAGTAAGAACAAAATACATGTGTATATATGAGCTACAATATATAGGTCGTGTCATTTTGGTGATCCCATGTACAAGTTAAGTGGAATCAATTTCTTATTTTTGCATTAAAACTGTTATTGTACCATATCAAGATGAATGGTAAAATTGATGCTAATAATTAAACATTTTAATTTTTCTTTATTTAAAACAGCATTAAATAGCAAAAACATCATGAGATGTTGAGAGACCCTGGAAGAAAGGAAAAAGCTTTATATTTTAGTGCCCTTAATGGAACTTTCTTCCTGCTTTTTGAACAAGAGGCCATGCATTTGTGTTTTACCCCCAAGCCCTGGAAATTATGTTGTGGGCCCCACTCGGATAGTCTCTACTCTCAGATTTAACTGGGTCAAATTGAAGAGGGTGCTAAGATCTCCTGATATTCCCCAGGTAGCCTGTGTGATACCAAACTATACATCTCTGCCTTCTTAAGAGCCTTAGCTGGTGTGAAGGATTGACTAGACAGGTTCCCATTTAATTAGATGCCACCGTATTTCAAAGCTCCTACCTGTTCAAAGAACCTGTGCAGACTTTATGTCCAGGCAACCTATCTTTTCATGACTGTTACCCTCTCCAATAACGTGTGAGGGTCCTTTTCCCTTCTAGACTTGGTTAACAAAAAAGAGGAATGTTGTACCAGCATCGTAACGTTATAAAGTACCTCTCCCTGCCAGGCCTCTGCCTCTGACCCTCTCCTGACTTTCTGTTTTCAGCAGAGTGTGGACTTGTTCCTGCAAATGGGTTAGGAGATGTGGACGTGTTGATTTGCCCTCATGAACGTCAACAGTTGTCTGATAAAAGCGTGCCTACTACCACAGACAGAAACACTGTCAGACTTATGCTTCGCTCATGAGAGCATGTGAGCCCACGTACCACTCTCGCCCAAGGCAACTTACTAACTTGCTTCTTAGTCCAAACTGTGTTAACAAGTGGAGGCAACCTCGGGGAGCTGGTTGTAAAACCACAGGTCCCTACTTTGGGCCAGTGGGAGAGCTGGTTATAAAACCACAGGTCCCTACTTTGGGCCAGTGGGAGAGCTGGTCAGGAGGAGGGCAGGCAGGAAGTCAGACCAAATGAGTCCAGGGGACCTTGTCTCCCAGAGTTTAGCATAAGGCCAAGACTCTACATGTGAATTGACTTGCTCCTAAGAGCCAACCACATGAAGTGTCTACTTGGTACTTTACTAAAGCCATTTTTATCTCAGCAGGAGAGATTATGGCCCAGGGTGAGGAGGAGAAGCCAAAAGCCCTACCCCTGGTCTGGTTTTTGTCATAGGTTTGCTGACCTAGATTTCTCTCCCAGCATATTCCTCCCTAGGAATGGGTCAGGCACTTAAGGAAGTTGAAGTTATTCTCTCAGTACACTCTATTGCTTAGCAAGCCCCAAACAGACCGTGTCAACTGTTGTCTTGAGCAGAAGTCAGCAGCATTTCCGGGGAAAAGGCGTGCTTATGTCTTCTGCTACAAGTCTGTTAGGAGAACAGGAGGGAGGAGTGTGGGAGGGCCCACCTGTCCTGTAGGTAGGGTTGTGATTAGGTACTTCACGTTCCCTCCTTAGGCCAAATGCTCATCCTCTATTGAAATGCAAACAGCCCCAACTGGAATAATTCACTAGGACATTACCACTCAGAAACTAGATATGAACCAGACCCTCTCATCTTATCTGAGGCAGAGAGCTACAGAGTGGAGTTTTTTTGATTTTGTTTTTAACATTAGTTTTGGGGGGACTGCGTTGAGGTTGGAGGAAGGAGAGAACAGAGACGGGACAAGCAGTCAGGAGGTCGACTTCTTGGTCTCATCTCAGGCCAGCACCGTGCCCAGGGCTTTCCTCTTGCCCTGGTCCCTTCACGCTCTCCTGGAATTCACTTCTACCTACACTGGACCCAGCAATCTGTCAGCACCAGGCCAGGAGCCATTTTATACCAAAGGCCGTGGGTGTTAGAAGAGCCTGATTTCCAGGGATGATTGGAAATGTGTTTTTTTCTAGTGCTAGTTCATTTTTTATTCCTTTTTTGAGGGACAGGAGGGGCCAAGGAGTTACAACTACTTGAGAACATGGTTATTTGTCATACCTCCTCATAGTCCTCTCAGGTATCTGACACAAGACTTTGCATGTTCTGGGAATTCAATAAATATTTACTAAAAAGGAATAATTTTAATAGATTAGGAATTCATGGGTGCTTGCTATTTGAGTCAGTGACATCATAAAAACATTGAGGTAAAAAATGAAAGAGATTGTTTGATACTTCGTTTATGGTCATTTTAGGAGAATTAAATTCATTGCATAATACTGTTTAGAGTTCAGATTCTGGAGCCAGACTGTCTGGGTTTCAGTCTCGGCACTAACACTAACTAGTTGTATAACCTTGGGTAAGTTTCTGCGCCTCAGTTTCCTCGTCTATGAAATGAGGATAATAATCATATGCACCCCAGGGTTGCTGTGAATATTAAATAAGTTAATACATGTAAAGTGCTTAGAATTGTGCCTATGTTCAATAAATATCCACTATTGATATTATTCTGAAGACAGAGTATACCAGTTACGGCCAAGGGAGTCAGAAAAACTACGATAGCTCATCATCAAATTTGTGCAGGCAGTTATTAAAGTTCATCTGTTTGCGCATGAAGTCCCTGAAAAGTATAAGTTAATATTCTCCTGCCACTTAGCAGTTTGCAAATCTGAATAAGTACAGTGTGAATGTATGGCTTTGTTTTCCAGAGTCTTGTTATTTACTTGATTTTTCTTCTTGGAAGAGGAATTTAGGCCTCGGAGCCATTCTGCTTCGGCAGCTTTCTTCCCCTGCCTGCATAGCAGGCGGATGGGAATGTGATGACTCTCGGTGGGGCCCAGCTGAACAGAAACTAGGTGTGGGAAACGCTCTGCAATTACCTCACACAGGCAGCTTCTGAGTCCTTTAATTTCTCTTATCAGTAATTCACTTCAGATAAGAACTCTGGAGATAAAATAGGCCTTAGGGGTTGGCTGAAGGGAGGGAGAACAAAGGTTTTATTGGTCTTTTATCTCCTGTTTGCTAAAAAGTTTGGTTGTAAAAGATAAAGACAAAACTATTGTGTCTGCTCCAGAAAATGAACAAATAAAAATAATTATTGCGGAGGGGCATTAGTAACAAATAGGATGTATTTACTTTTCCCTAGTTGGCTTCCAATCTCGATTTCATTATTTTTTAGCATTTTTTTGGCTCTCTAGTTGAAAATCAAACATGAGAATAGGTCTTAAGGCTAATTTTCTTTCAGGGTGAAACGAGGGACCTGACTTACCCTCATTTCGTTCTGTGTTGACTGTAAACAGGTGGTTTCTTTCTTGAATGAGAGCCTAGTATGTGAGAATGAATGATGTGGGAAAGCACATTCAGGAAAGTTCTTGGGTCAAATTGAAGAGAATCAGATGATCACAAGAGATAAAGGAAATAATATGTATTTGCTTGAAATGCTTAATATTTTGTCAAGAATACCTTAGAGGGAATAATAACATGCTTTGCTTTAAAAACGTATTATCTATTTTTTTAAATCTCTAACTTTTGTAATATTGAAGTAGGTAATGATCCTTCTAGCTGAATAGTAATCATAATGAAAAGATGACATACGACTCTTTCTTAATAAAAGTGTCTGCCCAAGCGCACTGTTTTAGATATAAAGTTTTCAAAGCATTTTTACAAAATCGGTTGTGAATATTGGTTTATTTTTAAAGAATTTTTTAAAAAGTTTTGCTAACTTTATAAGACTGGATGATTTCCTTTAAACATAGTTTAGGAAAGCTTTGGAGGTTTTTTGCTTTTACTTATTCTTTTAAAATTAAATTGTTTTTATATTTTGAGTAGATAATATGTGCACATGGTACAAAATTAAAAAGCCATAAAAGGGTACACCGGTTCCCCTGTCCATTGCCCGCCTTTGTTCACAGATTTTGTGGGCACACATAGAAAGCCAGAAAAATTGCAGACTTCGCTTATTTCACTCCTCAAGAAAAAAGAAAGAACATAGTGGGAGCCCTCTGTATTGCCACTGAGAAAATGCTAGAATTGAGAGTCCTTCTGCTTGAAGCACCTCCCGTCTCATAATTTTTAACATGCCCAGAGGGAGGAGCCTTATCCTCCAACTTTTACCCTAGAAATAGTTTGGCTAAACCATGGAGAAACCAGCATGTGTCCTGTCCTAGTGGTGACAAAGCCAAGAGGCCCTGAACATTTTATAACTGAATTCCAATGACACTTTTCATAAAGCACGTCAAGATGTGGCTTGAAGGAGAATCAATGTAAAACATGTTCTTGAGCCTTAAGGGAGCATGAAGCCCAGTTTGCTCTCTTGAAGCTGGATCTTAAGATTACTGAGTAAAAGGGTTAATGAAATCTCATCCTGTTTTCAAATATATGAGTAACATCTCTGAAAGTGGTACCGTAACGCTGCCAGAATGGTTAAGATAATATCATGTTGGAGTTTCTGTAACTGGGATTAATACTTCATTTCGGTCCTCGACAAATGGTGGCCCAGCAAGTAAAGATGGATCTGAGCATCTACTGCGATGCGTTGGCCATGTGTATGCACACACAGGCTCCTTTACCTGTATCAGCTTCCTTTGCCTGTGTAGTGACAGACATGAGTCAACAGTTAGTGGTTCCCCCTAGGGAACTCCCATGGCTGATGGACTCTGGAGGGCAGGTGGTGGCCGGCCCTGCCCCACAGGTGAAGTGAAGATTGCACCTACTCACTGACATCTCAGTGCTGCAGGGTGAGGATGCAAGAAATGCTTGCCTTCCTTTGAAATGATTGATTGGGAGATTCTCTTTTGGAAAGTGTAATGAGAAAGAATAATTGTTTAATTGCAAGTGTGAGTAGGATGGGTTAAAAACAAATATACTGGGAAGGCTTTGTCCTCGCCATGGGCGTGTGCTTTTTCTCCTTTTGTCACAAATAAATGATTTGAAAAACTGATTATATTCTGTTGCAGGAATGATGTTAGACTTTGTGGGTGGTGAGTGTAAGTCAAATCAGCCAAAAATTGCTCAAAAACTTCAGGGTCCAATGAAATAAGTCCTAGGTACCGTCTGTGTTTACATTGGAATGATGCTTTCTCAGGTATTCTCTTAAGATCAACCCAAGGCATATTTAAGTCTGTGAAGTTTTGTTTCAATTTTGTTTAGTTCAACATGAGTTTGCTATTGATTAAATGACATATTGAATGTGTTAGTAATAATGGTAATGCTTAAGTTATTGATAATATATTATGTATACCTTGAATTCTGTTTCAAATACATATTCTACTGTGGGAAATTTAAACTGAGTCCATCAGGTTCAAGTATTGGACAATCTCTTAAGAGGGAGAGTCTGTTTTTCACTCAATATATCTTTTAAAGATTTAGTTTCACTAGATCATTGCGTATGTGCACATGCATGTTGTGTGTGTGTGTATGTGTGTGTGTCTGTATCTTTGTAAGAAGAAGAGACTCCAAATAAAACCAGGTATAGCTTCTGAATAGAGTTTGTTTTTGACTTGGGATTTGTAAAATAATTAGATGCCTGTAGGACTACATGTTGACAGCCATAGCTTTTGAAAACACGTTTCAACAAGAAGAGGCCCTTTAAACCCTGTCTGATAGTGAATAATCAGATATTTGGGAAACCAAACACAATAGAAGAAACAGGCACACCATTTCTTTATTTCACTCATCATCTTTGCCTTTGGGGGTAAGTGAAAAGGGTCAATGTGAAACAGACAATAAATCCAAATAGACTTTTGAATGAAATTTGGAAACAACATTGCCTTGCCCTATGTTAGTAATTTGTGAATATTAAATGAAGGAATGAACAACTGAATGAATCAATAAACATTTAACCGCATCAGAAGATGAGGGATAAAATTGGTGTGCAGCAATGAGTATTTCTAGCTCCTTGTAACTATAGCATATTTTCTTCTGTTTGTCCCAATGCCACTTTAGAAGCCGCATCTCCCCCCCAGAACTCATCCACTCCACGGGAAAAACAAATCTCCCTCCCAACGTATATATTTTAAATGTATCTCCATTTTTGCAGGACCCTAGGCTCAAAACATTAGTTTATTTTAGACACTCTGAAACCTGGCGATGGACTGCTAGACCATCTTGGATTTCTACTTCCACATCTCCGTGGGCACTAACCCCTTTCAATCCATTTCCCATCTAATATTATATATAATACAATAGCATGCTAGCTGGTGTCTCCAACCTCACAGCATAGGGAGTAATTTTTCTAGAATTAAATTCAGCAAATATTTGTTGGCACCTGTTATACAAACACTGTGCTTGTTGCTATAGAGGATACAAATATGATTAAGACATAGCCCCTGTTTTCAGGGAGCTTTTACAGTCAAAGGGGGAATAAGAGAGGTACAAACAGAGCTGTCATTCAAGGCACAAGATGCTGTAAGGTTGAACAAAATTTTCATCATTTCCCTGCTCAAGAAGTTATAATGACTCCCTATCACCTTTTGGATCAAATAAAAAATTCCCAGTCTTCATAATTTGACAGCATCCTAGCTGCTTCAATTTATGTTTTACTGCTATCCAGCAAACCTCTCCTCTGCTCCTGTCCTCCGCCTAATACTGTCATGAACACATCCATCCACACATTCCTTCCTTCCTTTACTCATTCATTATTTCTGCAAATACCAACTACTTGTCAGATGCTGTGCTGGGTACTCTGGGGGAAACAAAAATGAATCAATCCCTGCCTTGAGCAACTCACGGTCTAGTGGGAGGAGACAGACAGGAAAACAAAGTTTTGAAGGAACAGGGTGTTGTATTGTAACAGAATGCATGAAGGGCTAAGAGAGGGAGGACAGAGGTGATAAAGGCCTCACAGACTAAAGGAATCTTGCTGGAAGTTGATTAGGCGCTCACCAAGGAGAGAGGGAGGGAGAAGCATTACAGACAGAAGCAGTGTGAAGCAATTCATGGAGGCATAGCAGAATGTGATTTCATCAGGATGCTGGTGGCAGGAATATAGCATGGGAGCTAGTGGGCAAAAATAACTGGCAAAATCGAGGAGCCAGATTAGGATAGGCCTTGACTCCTATGTGAAGGAGTTTGTTTTTTATCTTGTATATGAGGGAAATCCCCCTGGAGCTTCAAACACAGATGTGAACAGGTGTGGATCTTGGAATGCTCTGGCAGCAGCGTTGGAGGATTTGAGTGGGGATACTGGAGGCAGACAGGCCGAAGTGTTTGAATATGCCCAGCCAAAGGGGAGAAGGCAGTGAGGACATCCTAAATTCATTTTCAGACTTCCTTCCCCAAGATCATCCCTGCCTTGGTATACATACAATGTTCAGGACAGAATGGGTTGTGCTACAGTAACAGAGAGCCCCAGGATCTCAGGGGCATAACAAAGTTTCTTTCTTACTTCAGGTAACTATTCTCCATTCAGTGACTCAATGATAATAGCCTCGATGAGGCTGCTTCAATACTGGGGCTTTGTCATCTCAACACCAGCCTCCACGTAAGAGAACACTAAGAGTCTTGCTTCAGCCTGCAAGTCACTCACCTTCTTTCTGCTCACAGCTCTGCCCAGCTCTAGTTGTGCTGGGGGACGATACTCTCCTGTACTCAGAAGGAGAGGAAAGTGGATATAGGTGAATTCTAGAAACCCCTACCACTCCATAATCTATTGTCTTTTTTTTTCTTTTATTTCCTCAGGTTTTCTCTGTATTACCTCAGCCACTCTATACTACTTAGTTATGCATTTCCTTAGAATTTTCATCTAGTTATTTCTTATACGTGTGTCTTATTTCTCTGTGTACCTGAACCTGGTAAGTTCTCAAGGATAGTATGTGTCTTCTACATCCTTTCACTTTTATAGGCTCTCACGGGTCCAAACACTGAAAAACAAGCCAGTAAGCTACATGGGTGCTTATGAAAACACATTGGATTGAATTTGGCAAGTCTGGCTTTTTTCTGTCCAGGTATAAGTGCTCTGTTACACACACTCAGGAATCATCTGATTTGTTTTTCTTTTTGTTTGCGATTTCATGTCCATCAGATGAGTGGAATTTGATTCGAACTAAAGTGAATCAATAGAGGTTGGACTCCGCTTTACTGTAAAGCCTGTAAAGTCATTTTGCCTGTGAGACCCTCATTTCTTGTCCAGGCCTAGCAAAAATTGCACATTTACCCTGAATGTGACATTGTCTTGGCACATTTTAAAGGTGAATCTGAAATTTTAAGGGCATCTAAATATGCCGTCCTCTCTTCGGCATCCAGTTGGCGATGTTCAATAGAAAACAAATCAATTGCCAACCCCTGTTGAAAATAAGCACACAAAGATCTCGCTTGAAAAAGGAATATTGCAAAATGAATTCATACGCTGTGGAAGGTGAGGTCGAGACCCACAGAGCACTTTATCTGAAACAGAGTTTGCTTACCCAGACCGCACATTTCATCCTTTCTTGGTCAATCTCTTTGACTTTTTCTTCCCTACTAAGCCTGACTTTTAAAATAAGTGTGAGTCAGTGAAGCAAACCCTGATTCCGATTAGTTCCCCGTAGAATAAAGGCAGAATAAGTGAGTATCTGTAGCTTTTGAACATAATCCTTAGGAAGTAGGTATGGCAATAATTATTTCTGGCCCCACACAAAAAGCTAACAGATCAATTCAGTCTTTCTCAAGGACCAATTCTACCACAAACATATTCTGCCCTGAGAAAAGAAAGATTCATTCAATAGTAACAGGGCTGGCTGTTTATCTGTCATCCCACAAACTTGAAACACTTATATTACACTAGCACACCTCAGGGAGTTACTTGCTAGCTTCCACTTCTGCCTGAGAATTCGCTACTGTGAAATATGTGTGTATCGTCTTGCTTTCTTTTTACATTGAATTTGCATTTTAACGTTTCTCATTCTTCATAGGTAAGAGGGAACTTTCTTTTCTCTAGTCATTTCTACCTTGGGACTGCTGCAACTTGAAGCTGGGCTAAAACTGTACCATATAGTGCAGACAGAGTCGAGATGCAGAAAAGCAATTTGTATAAAAGTTCAAGGGAGAAGAACAGGGTGAGGAATTCAAACCCTCCTCTTAGATTTTTATTTTCTGCCATTTTCCTTTTTTTCTTCTACTTTGTCATTCCATTTCTCCTGAAATTTATTTTTTTTTCTTTCTCTCCCATCTTCCATTTTTCTACTTCTTGGCTCTCCTTAGCACCCTTATTTATTTTTTATTTTTATTTTTTAAGATTGGGACCTGAGCTAACATCTATTGCCAATCTTCCTTTTTTTTTTTTCCTTCTTCTCCCCAAAGCCCCCCAGTACATAGTTGTATACTCTAGTTGTAGGTTCTTCTGGTTCTGCTACGTGGGACGCCATCTCAGCATGGCTTGATGAGTGGTGCTAGGTCTGCATCTGGGATCCAAACCAGTGAAACTCTGGGCCGCCGAAGCAGAGTGGGTAAACTTAACCACTCGGCCATGGGGCCGACCCCCTTGGCACCCTTGTTTTTAATGTATTTGCTTTTCTATATACACCTCAGTTGGGTCATTACTGCAGTTGCTTGCAAACACCACTGTCTCTCAGAATTGTGTGTAAATGCAAAATAATCATAACTGTCACAACAAGAATAACTTGTCATCTTTCTTGTGCCCTACATGGGTGCCCTGGGCTTTAGATGCATTATCTCTGTAATCCTTCACCGCCATCCTGTTAAATAATTTGCCTGGGGTCAAAGAGCAGGAAGGCAACAGAGCTGGGTTTCCTAGTGGTCTTACTCCTAGTGCCAATGCTCTTAGAGTAAAAGCTTGGGGCAATTACATAGTTTGTGTCATTGACTCATATAAAACTTGGAAGAATTCTCAAGAGACCATCTGCTGAGACCCCAGCTTTTTGATTAGTCCCTCTAATTCCCGTGGACCACATGCATAGCATCTCTTGCAATGATCCATTTAAATCTTCCATATTAGTTCTGAATCAGATCCTCAATGTGACTTGGAGGCTGTGCAGTGAGAAAGAAATTTCTCCTGTGTTATCGTTGCTGGAAACTGGCAACTTCTTATGCTGACTACGTTGGTCGTAGAAACTGCAGTTTGGAGAACCAGGCGTCCGCTCTCACTGTGGGCACCTGCTGCATAATTCTTAGAAGACTCAAAAGCATTAACCTTGGTAGGGGAGCAGACAGAGCTCCTGAGCTCAGCTTGATATAGATGCTAAAGGTGTTCAGCAGTTGCAAAGTCGCAGCTGTGTTACCTGTTTCGCACTAATTAGGAGTTACCATGAATCTACTTGACAATTAAGGACAGAGTGAACTTTAAGGTAGATGAGTACCATGGGACAGTAAACAGTCTCAGGCAAGCAAAATGAAAATTTGCAACAAGTACTGTGTTTTACTGAGACTATAAAATTTCTTTACTAATGTGGATTCAAATATATAAATAAAAGTCTGAAGTAGTTTTTCTGCCACTTGAAAAGGGTCTCTCTCAGGAAATAACACTGCTTCGAGTCCTTGGTACTGCAAGTAGTTATGTGTGTGCAACACCACTCACCAGATGAATAATTATTTCAACACTAGCCTTATCCAGTTCTTAGATTTCAGTTGTCTAGTTTCTGACTAATATATCAGCCCTAGCAACTTAGCAATTAAGTAGCTATCTAGAATAGGAAAGCGCAGAAAGCTTCAGTTTCTCTCCAAAGTCATACTCGATGAGCTATATTTTATGATAAAACTTTCCCAGGTTAAGTTTTCTGTTCCTCCTTGCTTTCTCCCCCCCAGCTAATTTGTGCACACACGTATCTATTTCCATTCACTTGGGTTTAGGTCATGAAGGCCCTTAAATCATCTTCTTTTCTTGGGCCATAAAAATACCTGAGGGGAGATTTATCGGGACTCTATTCTTTAAAGACCTGATGCTAAGTTTCAGGCGAGGCAAGACTGCCTTGTCATCATGCAGAATCTGAGAAAGAGACAGCAGCCTAGATGTGACTTACAGCTGGGATTCAGGAAGATGTGCAGAGTTCAGGAAAAACCTGCGTGCCATGAGATGTAGTTGAAAACTGTAAATATAATTAAGCCAGGTGGATTCCATGACAACAAAGAAGATTAGGGCTTGGTGGATCTGGTAGACCATTGAGACCTATGCGAATAGATGTCAATTTATTTATATCCTTACTCCTGAGGAAAAAAACCCACAACAACAACATAGTTTGATGTCTAAATGAAGTAATCTCTAGAAAGAAAAGGGAGATTATATTTGTTAAACTGTATAAAAAAAATCAGAAGATAATATGGCTTTGTTCACAGTATTACATAAAGAAGATTAAAGACGAGGAACAAGCTGCTTAAACACTGTAAACTAATTAGTTCTACGAATTGTTTTCCCGAGGTTCATGAGATATGAAACATTGGCACCAGTGCGTGAAATACACTCTGCCTCAGTGCTCTTTTCAATTTATTTTTCTGTTAGTGTCATATGTATATAAAAAAAGAGCAGCCAAAAAGAAAGAGGTTACAGAGGGAGACCAAAGCCTGTCAGATGATTGAGGCTGACATTTTGTCATCTTAAGCCTGGCGCGGGAGGGTCCTCCTCTAATACCCTGTATAAATACCAGCTTCATTTTCTGCCATCACAGGCTACGTTGCGCAAATGATGTCATGACAAGGCCCAGAGGAATTCCTGCTGCTGCTCAGAGCGCTCTGTCAGCTCCCAAAGCAGTGAGGCCCAATCCAGTGGGTGCATCCTTAATTTGTTTCCCAGGAGCTGGGTCTTTTCTGAGAGCAGGTGAGGAGGACCCAGAGTGAGGGCAGCGCCGGGAGCCTGCCATTCTCAACATCTCATGCCCTTGTTCAAACGAGATTTGCTGTTTTCTTGTCCTAAAATCAAATATTTTCTAGGTGGAGAACCAACCAAGGCTAAGTTTTTATTCCCCAAATAATAGATACATCTATTTACTTTATTTAAACTAGAATAGTATGCTTTTTTTTAATGTAGTACGTTTTATCTTTTTCAGAAATTTATCTTAACATAGAAATATATTATTAGGACAGTAGATGAACTCTGTTGTAACCCTGACTCTCCATCTCTCTCTCTTCTGCTCTTCCTGTGTATATTGTGCAAAAAGGGGGAACATCCTCACTCCCTACCATGAGCATTCCCAGGTCTCCTAGTCAGAATTGTTACTTTCTCTGTATTCTCAGAGAGCTAGGTATAAAACTAGGCATAAAAGTACCATCTTCTCTTTATTTTACCATCAAACTTCTGACAGGCACCCTTGCTAATCTCTCTTCCTCACCAGATCCAGGCCCAGCCCTATGGAGAAGGCTGTCTCAGCAGTTAGTGAGGACGTCAAATCCATTGATCTCAGTTCTCATTGAGCCAGGTTGTCCCTCCCATCCCTCCCTAGGGTTCAATGCCCTAGCCTATCTTCTCCCTTTCTGAAACTCTCCCGAATCTAAGAGAACCATGGGTTTTCCTCAGTTACAGTTGGGCACTTCTCAGTCCTTAGTTATTTAAGGCAGTCTCTCCTCCTTCCCTTGAATCACATTTTAGTCTTTTCCAAGTCCTCTTTTCTGCTCACTTCTAAGCAGTCACCCATCCTGTGAGGTCAGCTTCCCCACCCATCTCCCAATCCTTCCACTCATCTTCACTTCCCTTATCAGGCCCTTGTGCAAGTCATCAGTTAGTCTTTCCTGGACTATATACTCCAAGTCTTGTAACTGCCTTCCCTGATTTCTATTCATCCCCAACTCTGCTATCAGAACTGCTTACCCCAGCCACAAATCTGAATATCTTGAAAAACATAAGATTCCTCCTTGTCGTAATGAAGTCAAGATTGCCCATGATTAATAGCCTCCGAAGCTCCTCTTAATCTGGCACTTGTTTATATGTCCCACTTCCCTCTCCACTATTTCTGCCTCTTCCCACTCAAGCCCAGTCCTCCCGGTGTCTCAGCAACTTGGTTCTGCTTAAACTGTGGCCTCTTCTGAGAAGGCCCGCATGAAGCCTTACTTTAAAAAGGTTTTGTTTGCCTTTTATGCACTTGTCCAAGGGAACCAGTATTCACATAACTGGTTTCTTGAACACCTTGCCTTTCCCACTAGAATGCTTCGGAGGGCAGAGTCTGTGTTGTTGGTCTTGATATCCATGTAGTACCCAGGACAGTGCTTTCCATGTAGCCTTACATTTGCGTTACATTTTAAAAGACTGAATTCTAGCCTTTACTATACTCTACCATATGTTATAGTTGATATTTGATGGTTGGCATTTCTTGGTCCCTATCACTAAACTCCTTACGAGCAGAGAGCTCTCTGATATATCTTTGTGCCCTTTCATAGGACAAGAAGTAGGTTCATGCAAAATGGGGTTGAGTTTAATTTTCAATAAAAAGAGTGAATGTTGACTGGATAAAAATGCAGACAGATCTAGCAATATGTTGACTTATGTAAAAAAACCCTTTAATTTGAGCATCAGTGTATATTTTATTAAGCAATTATATCAAAATTGTCTTATGTTGGCTTTCCAACTTTACTAGTGTCTTGTGTGTATGAGGCACATCTGTAGGGCACTTTGGACATGGAAATATGTTTTATTCTGTATTTTCTAATGACTTTTTGAAAAATTGATATAAGCAGACATTTGTAGGTTTTAGACATCACATTGTAGAATTAGATCAGTACTATTTCAACTGCATTTTGGTATTTTACCTTTTTTAAATAAAAGCATGTTTTCAGATCGTAAGTATTCTACTCTGGAAACCCCATTTCCTTTATCTTGTTTTTCAAAATATATTGGTATATTGGGGTTTTTTTTTCGTTACTTTAAGATAGTATAGAAAATTAAGAATGAGGGCTCTGGAGTCAGATTCTCTGAGACTTAGTTTCCTTACCTGTAAGATGGGGCTAATAATGATCCTCCTTGCTCAGGATGCTGTGAAGATTTGAGATAGTACCTATGAAGCTCTTAGCAGAGTGCCTGGTACACAATCACTCAGTATATGGTTAGGTAATATTGTATTTTGTTTTAATTTGGATTTGTATAGGAAGGGAATTGTGTGTTTGGCGGGGAAAGCCGCTGGAGGAAAGTCCCATGGACTTTCCTGGTGCTTTGTAGTTCACAAACAGCAGTGGCAGAGAGTGACTCCCTAGGAAACTTGTGTCTCCTGTAACCTCTAAACCCCTTAGTGACAGTAAATCACTTTTTGTCCTAAATAAGGATAGTTATAATTTAGGTTTTTTTAAAAATATGTTTTCATTTATTGAGGTCAGTGCATTTGTGTCGAACAATTGAAACCTGACAAGAAAAATCAAGGGTAGCCTGGGCACTGCTCAATTATTACTCTGATCGGATTTTAATTAGCACCAGATGTAGAAGGAAGTGCTATTTTTATTATTCATTACCATGCACTTGCTTACATATTTACCCTGAGGTGAGAGGTATTTTATTATTTTTGTTGGCAACCAAGACAATAGTTTTGACTTCTCATTGAAAGTTGCCAACCTGTTTAAACAGTCATAACCATCATAAAAAATGAGCAGTGCTATTTACTAAGCATAAACAACTCTCTGAAAACTAGAGTCATTCACTGTTAAGATGAGTAATTAGTCTTAACTTTTATTCACAGTTATTCCAAACTCCGTCACTTACAAATTTTTTTTAATACAAGGTAAAATTACTTTCTTGAATTTGAGGTCTTTTATTTTTTTTTCAGCTTTATTGAGGTGTAATTGACAAATAAAATTGTGAGGTATTTAAAGTGGACAACATGATGATTTAATTTGAGGCCTTTTCATCCATGTGAATTGTCTGCATGTATTTGCATTTCTTTTAGTATAGTATACCTTCGTGATTGAAGAGTTAGCATTGCTTAATTATATGTTTTTGGAGCAGCCTCACAGAAGTATAAAAACTTTCATAAATAAAATGAAAGTTCATTTTAAAAGCAGACTAATGAAGTATGAACCAGTCTAATGACAACAGTAAATGGAAGCATGAAAAAAATGCAATCCTTTTACAAAAATAATTAAATACTAAGGGACTTCTGTTGGTTCCAGAAGTAAACTCAGATGACCCTGTCTTATTTATTAAGACCGATGAGCTCTGGTTGGTATGTTTATTCCTTTGCCCCTGCCACTTTTTGGCATTTTTTACATGCTGTCTAGAAGTTTGCAACTTTCATGCTATATATTTTTTCCTGTCTGACTTTTATGACTTCCCCCATAAAATGTATTGGTTGTCTGAGTCTCACAAATCCTAAACTACTTAATGGCTGTGGCTGCATCCATTATGCTGTTCTGAGTGTTTGTGTGTTTTTTCCCAGACATCTGTGTAGATAGCTTCTGAAATTTACAAAACCTTTGTAACTAATCCCATAGATTGACCTGAGCAGGGGCAGTGTTTCTTACTGCTAATTACACAGTGCAGCCCTTTGGGAAATGGGCCCTTTGTTAGTGATGAATTTGAGCAAGCAGCTAAACATTCCTGAATAATGCTGAGAATATTACTTGCTTAGGTCTTTATGCCTGTGGATCCCCTGCCTGCCTCTTCCTTCTGCATAGGCGTCTGGCCACTGTGCTTGATGTGCATATTAATGGCTGGGTGAGGAAGAGCAGTGAGAAGCTTTCTTTGGCAACAGGGTGTAACACAAACAGCTGTGTGATGAGGCACAGGTGGATTATTAGGTGTGACATAATGAGTAGTATTTCCATCATGGCATTATGTACCTGTCAAGGTTTTTGTCAGGCTTTATCCTTCCTAGGGCTTGAAACCTGCTCCTCTGTTGCAATGGTTATCACTGAAAGTGGTCAGAAATCCCACTGCTGCCAATCAGTTATGCTACCTCTAAATATCAGTCTCTGACTGATAGCTTGTTAAAGTGACTTTCAAAACCAAGGGAACTCTCTTAAGAGTAGATGTGTGTTTGATTCAGGGTGTATTGATTTGCATAATTTAGCCAATAAAGTACTATATAATTAAAGGTCTGGAGACATTTACCTAAGTTTTTAAAAATACCATTCACGTATTGTGGCCTGAATTAGTCACCTAAGATCCATCCTGTAAAAAGGAAACAGTACAGGTAGAAATTAGTCAAGCCACTCCTTGAGAAACGTTTCACCTGGTGGCTTGGTTATTACTATCAGGTCCACCCAAAAGAAAGTAGGACTATATAGAGAAATAAAAAAGATTTATAATGTGCATCACCAAGACACCTAAAAAACAAAGGAATATAATAAATATAATTGCCAGAGATTGTTTTACAATTACAAATACAATACAGAAAATTGTCTAGAGCAGTAATACCTCATATAAAGAAAGCCCTTTTCCAACATGCCCTTTCTCCTCTTTTATAGTCACATATGCAATTTTAGATGTAGATTTGCACTTGTAAACAGTCCAGAAAAGGGTTTCTCCAAATGTTACTCTATTGATTGATTAGTTCAAAAGATTGTCAATTATGTAATCTATTTTAGGAGAAGAGAAAGCCTGAAGATAGGTACGCAGACATCTGTATTTTAATACTCTTAGTATTCTAAGATCTCCTTTATTTTGTTGTTAGTGCCATAGAGTTGATTCCAACTTATAGCAACCCCGTGTACAGCAGAGCGGAACCCTGCCCAGTCTTTTTGCACCATCCTCTCACATTCAGGCACTGTATCAGACAATACTCTGCTGCTATTCATAGGGTTTTCATGGCCAATTTTTTCAGAAGTGGGTGGCTTTCTTTCTAGTCTGGAAGCTCTGCTGAAACCTGTCCACCATGACTGACCTGCTGGTATTTGAAATACTGGTAGCACAGCTTTCAGCATCATAGTAACACTCAGCCACCACAGTATGACAACTGACAGAAGGATAGTGTGGTTTCCTGGGGAAATGAACCCAGGGCACGGTGGTGAGAGTTCTAGTTCTTAACCACCAGACTACCAGGGATGGCCTCCTTTATATGCATCAACCTATTTATTAAGTTTCTCCTCAGATTCCTACCAAGAAAAACTTTCCCTCTCTTGATAAGCCCATAACCTCCATTTTGAAACTGTGTGGTGCATTGTGTTCCCTTTTGTGTTTCAGCCACTAGAAAGCTCAGCTAGGTTTTGTGTTCACTTGCCAAACAGCCTCTCCTGTTCACAGCCACAGGCCCAGCAGCACCTAGCACACAGTAATACATGCTCAGTAAATACAGAGTCCATCAGCAGATGTATGACTTAGAGTCATTTTTTATTATAATTGACTTGCCATCCTCTTTATATTTGGCTTTTTTGTTTTTAAGCTAAGTTCTAATGGTTTCATTAGGTCCAATTCTTAAGAATTTGTGAACCACATCAAATCATTTCGTGAAGGAGTCAGGATATAATAATAAACATGAAAAGAATATGCCTCTGTTGTACACGATAGCATGGTCTGGATGTTCCTCTGTGTGTGTGTGTGTGTAAAAATAAACATTTTAAGGGCATCTAAATGGACTAAGAATAAAGTATTTCTTTAGGGAGTTAGAGTCAAAAAGTCCTGACACATAAAATTCTAGGAATTAGACTTGATGGAAAGGTAATGAAGTATTCCCCCCAAATTCTACTCCGATATTCTCACTGAACTGGTCGTTTTCATTTATTTTATAGTTAATTAAGCCAGACCGGAGAAACAGGAGGAACAGGAGGGTCTGTTCTGAAACCCTAAACAAGCCCAGTTGATGACTTTATCAGTAAAACAGCACTGGATCCCTGCTTCATGAGGGAGTTACGAACATAGAGACTTGTCAAGGTTTGCATATTTCCTTCCTAAGTATTATCTACTCTGTTTGGCTCTCAAGAGTGTAGTTCTTGAGAAACTCTCAAGCCACCCTGGTATCTTCCATCTCATGTTTTATTGATTTTCGAACTATACCATTTCAAACAGTGCCATGATGTGAAAACAGGAACACAGTTTGAAATTCACTTGTAAAATATTGCAAAATTAGACATTTTTAAAGGATCTGGGAAGTGTTGATATTAATTAACAACATTCCATTGCTCCAGAAACAGTTCAGCCTGGGTATTTTGAACTCTGAAGTAGTATAATGTCAGGTAAAACTATCCAAAGAGCTTTCTCACTTTGGGGTGGTACAAATGGGATGTTCTCATGAGAAATATGTACTAAGGCTGTAGATACCCTAGACAAATCTATCTTCAGATGGATAAGTCTTATGCAATGTTGTGGTGTGGTTGAGATAGTCCTCGAGCAGCCCTCAAAATTATCCTGGCTTCTCAGGCTCTGCTCCTCTTTTAGCAATGCAGCAGATTAAAATAACTTGGAAGCATTTTGAAAATATTGTGCTACTGAAAGCCTTAGAATCTCTTGACATTTTTCTCCCAGGATCCTCACCAAATTCTTTGACATGGACACTAGTGGCATTTTGTTTCTCTTGAGTTTCTTGGAAAGTTCGCATAAACCACCATCCTCCACCAAAACCCTTATATAGTTTCCTGTGCTAAATTTTTATAGGGCATTACTGAGCACTACAAACCATCTGCCGCTTCACACTTAGCTAGCTGAGGTCAGTGATACTGATAGCTGGGGAAGTGTGAAGGATATGAAATGATTAGCCACCTCACAAGAGTGGGGTGAGGTTGCACTGGTACCTGTTTGAAAAGATCGTGTGTGTTAATTCACAAAGACAAATTAATTATTAACATTTAATACTGTATAACTTACAGGGAGAATAAAAGGATTGTTTATTCACCGTGCCACTGTGACACCTTTGTTCAACAGGGAACGTGTTACAAATGCCACAGGTAGTAACTTGAGGATACATCCTTTAACAGCTTATTAGTAGTCATTTCCCAGTCAAGTAAATATCTTAGCCCAGAAGTTTATTTAGTAAGGTGCAGTCATGATACAGAAGCAGGAAGTAACCTCAAATTGCACAGTCACTAGCTTAACAGTGGGACAGAATTTTTCTAATCACAGTGATGTTTATGGAAATTTAATAGCCCTTGAATTGTTGTAGCCTGGAAAGTTATGAGTTACCATAGTTTGTCCTTTCACTTAGCCTTGAAAAGTCATGCATCTACACCGTCTTTGATCTTCCTGGCTTTTCCTTGCTCCGTACTGCTGGCAGGTCAGCCAGCATCATTCTGGAACAGTTGCTGGCCTTCCCTCTGTCTTCAGAATGAGTAACTCTTGGCTAGAACATGGTGGCCTAATATCAGTAATTTCCATTCCAGAACAGATTTAACAAGATTGAAGTGGTGTTCCCTATATTAGCCAATATTTTATACCAACAGTCCTGGCATCTTCTAACAAAATTGGTGGCCCAGAGATATGCTCTCCAACATGTTAACGCCATCCCAAGATGCTATTGGTGGGAGAGTAGCGACTGAGCCATTCATTCCTCATTGCCAGTGCAGAGATGCATGGTTGCATGATAATACCTCCGTGTATTGTATTAGTCATGCTTGGAGGAGAACTCAACAAGGGTTTCTGATCCTCTGGGAAATTTTCACGTACAAAGTTGGAATTCAGACTGTCTGAAATCCTTGAAAACTCTATTCGGCTGTTCTGTGCTGATGAATATTTCTTAAAGTGGAAGACAATCTGTAAAATATTATTGATTACATGGCAAACTCTGAGAAGTGACAAAGACAGAAGTTCTTTGGCATGGGCTGCAAACTTACATGGCTGCTGCAGCAGGCAGATACCTAAGTTAGAAGATCAGTCCTGATGAGGAAAACTCGGTGAGGAAAGTCCCTGTTGAAAGGGATGGCTGCTCATTCTAGCAGAATATTGCCATGGAAAAAGAATATGGAACCAATGACGCCAGATCTTCTAATTTTTCAAGAGAAGGCAGAAATCTGTACTGTATATGAAATCTCTGGATTTCTACATATTGGTTCAGGTTACTCTGAAACACTGTGCTGGCTAAAACTGACACATATGGGGCTGAAATTGGTCCATAGGCCACGAGTTTATAATTTGTCTTTCATGGAGATCTGTATCTAAACAATGACAGTGGTGTGTATTAAGTATGTGGATACTGAAGTCAAATGAAAATCTATTAACGAATTAGAACATCAAATCAAAACATGTTCCATAGCTGGAGGAGTGTGTCATGGTATGACATCTATCCCACACCAAATTATAGATGACTAAGCTAACAGTATTTTCAGATTCATTGAGCTTTGAGAATTGGGTCTATCATAGCACCAATTCCTGACTTTGGGCATAATTCTGTCAGCCTCTCCAGTGAACTGTAGTTAACATTAACAGAAGACAGCATCCCTAGTGATAACCTAGAGAAAACAGCCTGTTTGTCATTGGTGAGGACACCTAGCTCTTTTCAGTGTACGTATGCAAAGCAGTACCAGCGGAATCCGTAAGAAGCTGGCTGCTCATTTTTTAGGAATTTAAGAATGATAACAACAAAGAGGGTGAATAAAAGAAATACTGTAAAGACTCAAACTCCACTAACTTTAGTAGAGCCAGACTGCTAAAAACCAGGCCTGGAATGCCGAGTTTGGGAATGATGTGGCTTTCTTGAGCCAAGATTTGAGTTGTATAGAGTGTAATTTCCAGAGGCAAAGTTTCAAAGTGTCAGCTGTGCAAAGGCTACAGCTTCAAACACCGCATGTCCCTCTGGATCTCCATCAGTGACAACATCTTGGAAGAGGGCAGAGTTGTTTACAGAAAAACAGTGGTCAAGGTCCCTGGAATGAATGTGAGCAACCCAGGGAGGTGATGCATAGGTGAATGAAGAGTTCAAGCAGGTGCTGGGGGCGGGGATAGATGGGGTTCCATTTACAGTGTTGAGATTCCTGCAGGGGCTAAGAATATCAAAGGTTTGTTCAAATATCCTTCAGCCTTTTCATCAGCTCGACATTTGCATCCCTTGGTCCTACGAGCTTTATTTCAGCAGTGAGTATGCTCAGGTGACTGAGCTGGCTCATGTTACTGATTGCTATCTGGTTGTCATTCTAGCCATCTTACCTCCCATGTGAGTTGTACCTTTTTGGTGCAAATAAGCTGCCAGAGCTAGCCTGGCTTGATCTCTGTGCTGCAGATGTCTCTAATTAACTTGATTGAGACAGGTCTGTGGGATCCTGTTGCACAGTCTGACAAGTCCCCCAGTCCTGGGAGGTACTATACTGTCACCTGATGCATGCCTTTTGCTACCATCCTTTGGGCAAAGTTTATTAACAACTGAAGTCTTCAAGTGCCCGTGCTTTTAATATGGAAGCTGTGGAGTGATGGTTGCTAATGGGCAACCAGGAATGTATGAATTATCTCATGTTCTCCTTTAGGTTCTGAGAAAAAAACCTCAAGAGACCTTTACTAACTTCTAGTGTTTTAACATACAAAATATTATAATTTTTATCAATACTATTACTATTGACATTATTATTTGTGGTAGCTGAGAGAAACATGATCTTAACTCATTACAAGCGTAGACCCTTAAATGACTCTGTTGTGGGAGAATGATAAAACACATAATAAAACAAGTGTTTGGAAGTACTAGTTTAACTGGTTCTAAGATCTGCAAGATGTCCAACTACTGTAGGTGAAACTAGCCCTAAGCACTGTAAACTATTTATTTTGACTGTCTATTAGGATATTTTAGAGTGGTTACTTCTAAAATATCCAGACACAGAAGTCACTTATTAAATATGAAAGAAACAGTAGAGAAATCTTCAGCAACATATAAGAACTACCATATGTGTAATCAACAGAGGTCTGAAGGTGAGAGTTCGCAGGGCAGGCGAGAAGACCGGGTTGACAGAGGAGTCCTGGGAATTGAGGTTGGGTAGGTTCAGTAGTGCCAAACCATGGAGGACATGAAAGACCAAGCAGGAATTAGATTTGCTCTTATAAAATAGGGAGTCGTTTGGGTTCTTCACCTGGGAAGGCCTGATGAATTGGGAGGGGAGTCAGGAAGGGAACAAGGGAGACCAGCTGGGAGGTGATGATGCTAATCTACGCGTGTGACAGTAAGGCTTGTATAAGCCTGTAGTATTAGAATAGATTCTGATACTGAACAGGATAGTGAAGAAAGAAATCTGCAGAATTTGTTAACAGATGGGCTTGTGTTGAAGGAAAAAGACCCCAAACTTGACATTTCTCTTCTAATTTCATTTTATCATTCTTTTTGTGGACATGTCCATCAGAGAATAGGGAATAGAGAATTGAAATTTCAAAAAGTTCATTTTATCCATTATTAGCAATGTTAATCTTTGACGAATGAGCGGGGAGAAGGATTTATGGATTGTTGAAGGATTGCTAAAATCGAGGGTTGATAGGGAATTTAGAGGCACAATTTAAACTTCCATCTATGCATCAGTAGGAAAAAACATTAGCAATTGACTGATTCTATCAGCTTCTCTGTTTAGTCCTCCAATTTTAATCAAGTAAGACTGAGACAGGCATTAATGGTTTATCTGCTATTATACCACTCTCTCTGGTCAAGTCTCAGTGCTGACGTGCATATGGAAATTGGAGATTAGTCATTTCCTGGGATACTCTTCATCATCCTTACAAGCCATACAATGATGATGGGGTGTCATTTGCTTTTGGTCCAGCTTGGAGGATTAAAACGGCATCTCTGGCTATTCAGATAAGCCTTTTTGGGACTGTGTGACAGCCCCAGGAGCAGCAAGTTAGTGGTCCCAGGATCCCCACTGCAGCTGTTTTCAGGAGCAAAAGCAGATAGCCAGAGAGTGCCTGCATTGGCACCAATGAGGTTGTCCTTAAAGGAAAGGAGAGGGGGTTATCCTTACAGGAAGGAGAGGCTTCTCCAGCTGCAGGTGTGCTGCTGCATTTCAGAGCCCCTCCTAATGAATTTTAGACTGAGAATCTCATTCTCTTAGAACTATCACTTGAGAATCAGAGTAATTATTTCCTATGGCCCTTTATGGAATACAGTTATAATTGCATTACTGTTAACGGTGTTCACATTAACACTTAATTGTTAATGTCCTCCTAATTTGGAGGAAATCATCACCTCTTCATATTTCATTGCCAGAAAGAGTTGTTAAACTCAGAGGATAATTCGAAGCTTCCAGATGGAGAAATAAGAAAAGATGTTAGAATTCAGAGGCAAAAATTGTGGAATGACTTCTCTTCCTGGTGTTTGTGTGTGTCTGTGTGTGTTTGTTTATTTTTAAGGTACTGTACGTCCTCTTCATTTTGAGGTTTAGCCATAATGCATCATCAATAGCTGGGAAGTAACAGGGATTCATGTGTGGCGTGGAGACGGCTCTGGGGCTCGTGGTAGGAAAAGGGCAGTAACGTTCTCTCATAGCTGACATCCTGTTTGAGTGTTGAAAGACACATTAACGAGGAAAGAAAGACGCCACTGTGGCAAGGTCAGCCAGACGGTGGTGGGCTACAGGCCTTGACTTTCAGACGATTGTTAACTTCTTCCTTTACAATATACTGAACTGCCTGTTGTTCACAACCAAGTGACTCCTTGGCTTAGCTCCGCAGCAGGAAACTGAAATATTTTGAGAAGTCTTTATTCAGGCTTGAAAAAAAAAAATGGAGAGAAAGAGGAAATACCAGGATTATATCAATCCTTGAATCTATTAAGGGGAATATTGTTTGGAGCTTTTGAGGATCTATTTTCATTTGAACGTAGGATGGGTACTTCTAGGACACTAGTTTGGAAAGGACATTTTTAGGGGCCAGAAAGAGGAATCACAGGCCCCATGGGTGGTTGACCTGGGCGGTCACACACAGCCTGGTGCTTGGGTTAATGTTATCCTGCTGCTGTCTTGAAATTCTTAGTAATTTTTGAACAAGGGTTCCCACATTTCGTTTCGCACTGGGCCCTGCAAATTATGTGGTTGGTCCTGCTGAGCCCTCATTGGTGGTTGGAGCAGAATGTGGTTTAAATTTCACCCAGTGTGCTAGAAGCCAGCTTCTCCTCAACCACCCGTAAGTAATTAAATTCTGTACTCTTATCAACACACAAACTGGTTTGACAACATTGCAGGCTTGTTCCTTTTTAAAAATGTCATTTAGTTAAGCAGCTGTCTTTCCTGAATGCTTACTTGATGCCAGATAACCTGTTTGACCTAATTTTTTTTTCACTTTTCAACTGAGTATTTCTACATCTGGTGTAGGCTATGGATTCCTGTTGAAATGTGAAAGATTAATTAATGAGCTTAGTTTCATAAGGTTTAAGGTATATTTCAACCGGAAGAACTACCAATGCTGGTGGAATACCAAATATGGTGAGGTTTTAACACTCACACACCCTGGGGCGCATTCCTTAATTTCTAAGGGTGTGATTGTTGAGACCTGGAAGATTTCAAAAGCACCTTCTAAGGAAGGTCACCTGGGACTGGTACAGAGCAGAATGGACCTTTAATGATGCCTGCTTGCCAGCTTGGCTTCTTATCAAGTTATGCACTGACAAGTGAGGAACTGCTCCATCCATTTTATTTTGCTCTGTGACTCATTAGCTTTATTTCTCATAAACACCCTTCCCTTCCAAGTACAATCTAAAAAATTCTGTCATTAAAAGCAATTTTGTTTTTCCTGCCTAAGGGAGACTATTTTCAAAAAAATATGTGCATTTTGACAATGTGAGTCTTGCCTATTTAAAGCTGTAAGTATAATTTCTTTTTTATTGGGTGATAAACTTTCTTTCTGACAAAAGAAAGGACAGTCAAGATTTCTCCCCTTTTAAAAAAATTGTGATTTCGCATTTCTTTACACGTTTTAAAGCACATTTTACATAACTCTGCTTTAAAAAAAGAAAGTTATATGGCTTCATGTGTTATCAGTTCTACAAGAATGTCAGTGGTATTGAGCATTAAATGAAGCATAAATAGGTCATGGAAAGAGAACAAAGTGCTATGTTGCATTTGAAAATTTGGGTTTAAATGCTTCATTCCTGTAACTATAACATGATTATGAATTTACTGTAACAAACCGGACATCTGATTTTCATGTTAGCATATATGCATACATACATTTGTTACCTTTTCTGATTATTTTTGATGTGTTGTACAAAGGAAAGGACCTTGGACAGTGGGTCACAGATCCCTTTCCTGTTTCTGCCTGGGAAAGACAGCGTGATGGCATTTCCATGCCTGCCCCGTGGTCTGCTGCCATCAGTGCTCAGAGCTGGCTTTCCGTACTGACTCTCACTCTCAAATTTTACTTCTGGGTCAGTAAAGCCAAAAGGTAAGGCTGCCTTATGAACAGGCTATAAGACAGCGTTTCTCCAACTTTGGTCATCCATGTGCCACCTTCAGAATTTTTGCTATGTGCATGTATGTATCACCTATGCCAGAATTTACTTAATATATTTTTTAAATAGACCCTAATATTTTTTACCTGATATTTTTTCATGGTAACTTTATATCCTTTTCCTAAATATTCCTTTGCCAAGAATAATATTCCTTGCTATAAGTAAGAAAACAAAGCTCTGTTTCTGAAGCCTGCTTTCTCTTTGTTAAAAGTAGAGATTAGCCAGTGCAGGGAGGTGTTAAAGACCTGTTAGCACCACACTGAGATTTTCTCCTTGACTACTTGAAATAGGGTTCATAAAGGAATAATTTTCTCATTATATGATTCATTGTTTGTTACTGCTGTATCCACATATCACCTGTAGTTCTCATAATACTGCTAGAGGTCTAGATCATTCACTTTGAAAATAGTGCCTTAAGTGATGAGATTTGATAGATGCTGAGAGGGCCCCTCACTTGTCAGGTTGTCTCAAATTCCGCCATTATAATCATTCCTTTAGATTTATATTTCGATTTTGTTCCATAATTACCTATTTAAATGTAAATTACTCTGCAACCTCTTAGTAGTCTTCTAAAGATTGGTTTTCCTTATTGAGACGAAGACTTCACCAAAGAAGGACACAGGCTAGAGATTCGGGCTATGGAAGAATAAAAGTACTTCAGACAAACGTATACTGTTCACAATTAACTTAGGTGTAGTCTCTTCTTAGGCATTTTTCTCAGCCTAAGATAGCCTCTCTTCTGTTTCCCCTGACTCCAGCTATAACACTTTCTACAACACTGGGCTCAAATGCCAACATCTCTGTGCCCTTCCCTAATGGCCCAGCCCAAATGTTGAAGGCTCTGTGCATCTTGCTTACAGAACTCACCACACTGATTTACCTTATAGCTAGTTGTGAGCTCGCCTTATCTCCTCTACTAGACACCAAGTGAGTGGTGTATGAACAGGAGACCTGACTTCATTGACTGTGACAGAAAGTAGGAAATGCGAGTGTCACAAAGCAAGTTTCTGTAAGCTGATTTTGCAAGAATATTCCCCATGCAATGCAGCTGGAAAGGGCAGTGTTCCATTCACCTAAATTTGGCCCAGTGACATCAGCTGTGTTCCTGTGTGAATGAATCATTAAAACAGGCAGACACTGAGACTTGCTGAGGTGTGGGAGTGGGGAAAGGAATTTGGGATAGAGAAACCAATTCTATCGTTTCAGCTCTGGTGCCCAGCTCTACTTGAGCTATCTTTCTCCAAGCTTGGCTGACTGGCTAGAATATGTGAACAGGGAGGATAAAGTATTATCTGTGCAAAGCATAGCGGTGACTCAGCATTTAAAACCTGCACCTTTGACATAGACTATGGCTTAACACGATTTACAAGCTTTTCGTTGTCTCTAAATCCACAGTAGAACTTTGGTATCATAGCGAAGCATTGGCAGTGGGAGGATGATCTGTTTAGCAAAGGGTGCCTCTCTAAAGAACTCGGGTACCATCTTTGGAATCACAGTCTCATGAAAAGTGCTTCGGAGTCAGAAACTCTTGGGGTCGAATCCTAGTCATGCACATGGAAGCTGTGTGACTTGATGCGAGTTAGTCTCCTAGTGCTCCAGACTTTCTCATGTACACTGGAGATGATAACAAGGTAGTGGTCTTTACTTCGAGCATTGCTGGGTGTACTAGGGAAAGCAAGGTGATTGTGGAGGACACAGCACAGCGTCTGACACCAGTAGTCGTGAAACCAAATTCGCTCCCCTTTTCTTTGTTTTTCAGTGAGGATCTTGGTCTCTCTTGCTTGAATCACGTGTGTGTCTTTGGCAGTGCCCTCTTTATATTTTTCAATGTACTAAGACACCACGACAATACATTCAAATTTAAAGTGAGGGAACATTCCTGTAAGCAAACTGGAATAGCTAGAGATGGAGAGAAGAGTATCATTATTGTTCATTACATCTCTTACGCTGCTGTGATGGATTTGGGAATAAAACCTCTGGAATTATTTAGCTGCCTATTTATTTGAGTGGATAGGGCCATAGAATCTTGGTGTTCTGCCCTATGAGGAGCGGTCCATGACTCATTTTTAGGATTCATCTGGCCATATTAATTCTTCCAGCGTCCTACGTAAGTTGTGGCAGGACAAGATCTAGGAAAGAGAAAGAAACTATTTTGGGTTGTCATCTTAAGTAACCTTCAGCCATTATTTTTAGAGGCTTAACTGTTGATGTTCACTCTCTCCAGGTGTGCAAGAAAAGATGGCCTTGAGAGGACTTGGAAAGAAGTGAAGGGGAAGTCTGGTGTATTAGAAGTCATAATTTGGGTCACATTTGAAAATAAAAGGCTTTGCTGTCGCTGTTGGTAACCATTGGCCTAAGGAAAAGCAGTGGTTCAGAAACTTCCCTTGAATTGTTTTTCTTTAAAAAAAATCTCACACAGAATGAAAAGTTTGGGGCACAGGTGTAGACCCTTAGGCTTTGCTTCCTCAGTGAGCTCAGTGCTGGTCTCAAGGACAAAAAAGAGAAAAAAGAAGTTTTGCATTAAAAACAGATTTACCTCTCCAGGCAGAGGGATGGCTGTGAACACGGTCTCTGTCAGGACCTGGAGTTAGAAGAGAGAGTTGGGAAAGTAGCTGTGTACTTGAGGTGTTTATTTTCCCGTCTTCTCTTTCCTGGCATGATGAATTTTGCTCATGGATTCAGTTTTGCTTCAGAGTTCCTTCTGTGTGATAAGTGAAGGTTAGCTACTTGGGGACTGGTAGTTAATTTGAGCCTATGGGCAACTCCCTTCTTGCCTGGGATTCTATCTGTAAGGTTTTGCTCTGTGGGTTTAACTAAACTGTCGGGATGGCAGAGGGCTGAGTGATTAGAGTTCATTGTTGAAAGCTCAGGCAGGAAATGAAACTGTTCAGCACCCCAGAGAAAGGAGTTTCAGCAAGGAAGGAGAATGTCTGGGCCCAGAATCCTCGGTGAGGCTCTGTTTCTCTGGAAAATTATGTGCAGAATTTCTCCTCTCTCCCTTGGGGACATGCAGGCAATAGATTTTGGAGCAGCATCACCTCCCTGTGCCCTCCCCCCCCCACCCCCGCCTTTGCTAGAGCACTGTCTTGCTCTAGTCTCTCCTGGGGTGGGGGCAACTCGGACACTGTGTCAACTTCATCAGAAGGCATTCCAGGGCCTGGGTTGTGACAGGGGTGATGAAGAGTGTAGGGATAGTCAGAAACACATGCCCCTGGAGGATGACGGAGTGGACCAAGCTTCCTCTTGACTCTAGAAATGGCTGGTGTGTGGGCCATGGGGCTGAACTGAAGCCAGCCCAGACTCCAAAGTTAGGAGTTCCGGGCAGGGTGTGTCTAAGTTATTTCCCTGCCTCCTCATAAAGTTCCTATTGTCCTCTCTCTGTACTCATGGCTTCTGGTTCAGAGATTGGTATTACAACTTCCTAAGAGCTCTCTGAGCTTTAAAATTATTTTCTTAATGCTTTCCACCCACTTCCCTTGCTCCCATGTGGAGTAAACCTTGATCCTAATATGAGGTAGTTGATTCTCCATGTGACGTTCTCACTATCAAGTGCTTGGAGGTGGGTGTGACTTCATGCCTTTGAAGTCAATGTTAGCGACTTCAGATCATCTTCGCAAGGAAGCAAAGTGCACAGATTTTATGGAAAGAGAGGGTGTGGAAGCATACGAAAGAATATGGAAAAGTTCAATCTTAGTAAATTTTGAATTGATTACAAGAAAATTCTTATAGCTAGAGCTTCCCCAAATTAATTCAAGCAAAAGTTTTAAATTTTTTTGTACACTGAGTTTATCACTCCATTAATTATCAGAATTCTTCTGAGCCTTCTAACAAATTTTATTTGCTCTCTAAAATGTTTAGGTCAACTGTTTTTACTAAGTGTCACAATTCCTCTCACTGAATCTCAGTGCTTTATAAATTATACACACACGCACGTGTATATGTATGTATGTCACAAATGCTTGTTGAGAAAATCTTGGAAGATAGTCCTGAAAATAGCTAGGGGTAGTAGCTTAGTTTTTTAGGTCTAATATTATTTTTCTGATTACAAAACAAATGCATTGTTATTGAAGAAAGTCAGAAATATATATTTTTAAAGTACACTGATGAAAATCAACTTCATTCATAATACTACCATCCAGAGTGGTAATTTTATAGATAGGGTTTAAGATATATATGTGTGTGTGTGACTGTGTTAACATGATCAAAATTATTTTATATATTGTAATCTGCTTTTGCCTTTAGTCATATATGACAGTTATTTATTTTACTAGAGAAATGACCAAACTGAACTTTCTCAAAATCTTTTGAGAGTGATTGTGGTTATATTTTGGAGCAAAATAAGAGTATGCTACCTAAAAATTAAAGAACGTAGGACTAGAGCCCCTTCCTCCATCTCCCTCAGCCCCATCTCATTTGAGCACCCTCTCTTTATAGATAAGGAAACTGAGCCCTGGAGAGTGTATGATGTGCAGAAGGTCACACTGGAAATTGGTGACAGAATGGGGACTGGAACCCAGGTCTCCTGCCCCACAGCCAGCTATGTTTTCTCTCTGGTACAAATCTTTGTATGGGATTTTTTTTTCCATGCATGAATGAACTTCAGATCCAGGAGCCTTTCAGATCTTAGCTCAAAAAAAAGGTGTGAACCATCCTTGCAACGGATTCGGGAATAGAGGGAAGAAGAGGAAACCAAACTTGGTTTAGCCAAGGTCATGGAGTTGCTTATTGGGCAGGTGGCGACACTTCTCCGTCATGGGAAGTAGGCATTCTGGGTAATACTGTCCCTTACAGCAGGACACTTTTATACATTCCCAGGTGTTTTCATCTCTATCCTCATTTTCTGATCATCGCAAAGATTGATAGAGATGGTGTTTCCATTGAACTACTGACTTAAATTCTGGGACTCAAGGGTAGATTAGCTATGCTTATGAGGCTTTAGGTCTAGCTCAAAACATGGACTTGAGGCCATTTATTATGGGGCTTTCAACATTGTGGGTGTTTATTGTGGAACAAAGTTTCTATTTGAAATGATGATGTCAGTTCCTCAATATAGCATTTGCCCGGCATGTTTACTTGATTTCTCAACATAAAATAAAGATCTCAATCCAGGAACAGTTATATAAACAAAAGATGCTCCTCTTTGTTTCTCTTTTTTTCCCATCTCTCCCCTTTCCCTCTTGTCTTCCCCTTCTGATTCTTTCTTTCTACAAACTCCTTCACACGCACTCCGTCCTTACCTCTTCTGAATTCTCTCATTTCTTCACTCTTCTTGGAAGATGACAGCTGCATGCGTTTTAGGTCCATGGAGTTTCGGAGTGTGAATGTGTGTGTCCTGGCATCCTCAGCACCTCTACAGAGATCCCAGGACCTAACCACACATTCTGAGAACATTCTGAAGAGTTGCAGGAAATAATTGATCAAGAGGTTGCTCTGTGCAGGGCACATTGGAATTCCGTTAATGTGTAGCCTGAAGCAGAAAGTGCCTAGCTACTTCAAGGCCCTTTGAAAACATGTACAAGTACTTGGTGAGAACTTCAGAACTCTGTTAAGCTGTCTTTGATTCCAAAGATATCCCTAGGGCCGGTGAATAAATTACAGATGCTTTAAAAATTTTTTTTTACTTAATGCCTATATTAAATAATTGATTTTTTATGAACCAATGTGACTAAATAGGTTAATCAAGTTATTGCTGGATTTGCTTAATTTTCTCCACTTTTTGTTTAATAATGCCTTGTTTAAAGAGGTAATAACAGCACCCTTTGTTATAATTGTATGAAACTAAATACTTTTCACCTATAGAAGCGGCGCTGCCTCTGTAAGCTGTTTCAGGTCCGTTGAGCTGAGTAGTGGTTCACCTTTCTCCCCTGTGCTCTCTTGTCTAGATTACAACCTGTAGAAAGGATCTTTTTCTCTGTATTTAATATCTGGCACATAGGGCCTCTCTTTAGGGGTGTATCGACTGGATTCACAAAGATGCTATTTGGGGCTTGAACTCAGTAACTTACTAAGTGGTACCTTTGTACCTTTAAAGAATTCTATTGAACAACTTTCTCTCTCAGGCGAGTCCAATCTCTACATCTGTATACTTTGTCCTTGCTTCATCTGAAAATTGTGTCGAACTATATGTTGTAATTATGGGTATTTTAACCCATGCTTTTCCTTTCCATTTCTCTCTCTTTTCAGAAAATCTTAACCTTCCTTCTTCTGTCTTTCTTTTATTTTTAAATTTCAAAGTCTCCTAGAACCTGGGAATTGGAAGAAACCTTAGGAGTCACGTAGAGTGATTCCTACCTTATTCATTTAAATGCGCAGGTGGTCAGAATTTGACATTTTTATACTCTGCAAACAAAGGAATATGGGCAAGTTTCAGAGAGAGTGGGCTGTTGTGCCTGAGGTGGTTACTGTTCTCTTTTGGTTTTGACACCTCCACCCACCATATTTGCATGACAAATGTGGAATGAATGCAGAGGTCCTTTTGTTTTTCTCACTGAATATCCTAGGATATTTCTAAAGGAAGGGTTAATGAGAAGCTCATTTTCTCTTGTTTTAATGGCTTAGCTATATTCCTCCAACAGTCATAGACACCCATACGAAGACACAGCTTTCCTTAGGGAATTTGAAATTGATTAGCATCTCTGATGAGCCTTCAAGCTTTATGGTAATGTTGGCATCATTTTCTCCTTCTCTTCCCTCTTTTTTGGTTAAGAGAGGAAGTAGGTCAGCACTATGCCCGTTTCAGCTTTTTCCACATTTTAAATTACAAAGTGTCTGAGTTTGCTCAAAATTTTTTTTACCAAAAAAGTAAAGAAACAGCTGATACCTTCTCTTAAGAATGAGGCTTTACCCAGTCAAGTTTTCGATAAATCAGTTACACTGATATGCTTGCTGTGTGACAGACTGCAAGTGAACCTCATTATTCATACATGTCTATGTGATGTTACTGAATCAATTTGTGCTGTATCCATTTTGCACTCATGGATAGTTCACGGTCCCTTATGAGCAGAAATAGTCAGCAGGCAATAATAGAAGACACGGAGCACAAATGGATGGGGCCCATAATCCTTTGCTCCATGGTGCTGGGTCCATTTTTAAAATTCTGGTCTCATCAGTATGAGGGCGGCCTCAGCAAAATCAAAAAGCAGATGCTTTCCAAACCTTTACAAGTCATTCTGCTTTTATTCTGATAGAGATTGTTCAATGAGAGGACAGAAAGAGTCTCTGTCCCTTCTGTTGAGCAGAGCAGGCCATTCCTACATGCAGTTCCTCGCTGGCTCTAGTAGTTGTCTGTGTGGTAGAGTAGCCTTTCCTGATTCAAAAGACATCTTGGAATCAGAAAAGCCAAAACCACACTCAAAAATGTTAGCTTTGCAGTGGCTAAATAGTTCCTAAGGACAAGCATTTGAGTTGCACAAAAGGGAGTGGAAGAAAGAACATGAAATGGTCATGGCACCACCTGTAGCCGCTCACGTCAGGCAGGTTCTGGTGTCTTTTGGCTTCTGGAGACAGAATTGTGGCTGGTAAAGCAGACCCCAGTGAGGCATCCTGCAGGGCCTGTTGTCAGCTGATGTCACCTCACTGAGACGCCAGATATGGTCACACTGAGAAAATGGTGTAAACTCACCCATCACACTCAAAGCTTAGAACTTTCTTCTGCCTGTGCCATTGCTTAACAAATCAGTCCTGACCACTCCCCTCCTACACTTGTGCATTCGTGATTTCCCTGAGGAAGAAAATATCAACCTCACAGGGTCTTCAACTCTTTCGCACTCACAGAACTCCAGGAAATAATTTTTACAACATTGTCTTCGAACTCAGGAATTCATCCTGCTCTGAGCGCTGTCGTTATTAATAAACTTGGTGTTCTTAGCAATTAAGTCCACCTCTGTGGGTGTCATTCAGCTGTAAAACATGGGCATAAGATGAATGATCCCCAAGACCCTTTTCACTTTAAATCTTCTATTTGTTTGTAGTTCTAGATTTTTGTTGTTCCCTGGGGCATTTCATGTTTTTGTGTCCTGGGCATAAAAAAAAAAAAAATGTATTCCATTGATATTTGAGGTCCTAAAATAAAACATTGTTAACTTAAAAAGTAAGTCTAATGGAAGGAAGAAATGTTCCTTAGGTCAAAGAACAAAGAATTGTCAGATGAGCATTTTCAAAAAAGTATATTTCGATGTTAAGGTAAAAATCAAGACTTATGCCTAAAGAGCCTTTTATACATCTTAAAAAACAAAGATGTAGAATACATTTATTAAAATATCAGTAATATCCTGAAATTTCCAAAGAAAGATGAAAATTATTGTTTTTTCCCCCAGTGTACAATGGGTGATTAAAATTTCTGAGTTTCTCTTGCCAGTCACAGAGAGGCAATAAAAAAATACTTCCTGAGAAGCTCAGTCTTCTGTAAAGAGACTTGGTCCCTTAAACAAATGTTTTAAATGGGGTTGTGAGATAGAAGGGAGTTCGGTGCTTAGTTTCTCTTATGATTTCAGCAAATAATTCATGGTGTTGACCTACGCTAAGATTTTCCAGCAACTCTTTTTCTGCATCACAAAATTACTAGAACAAAGTATTTTCTCCTTTATCCTAGACCATGGTGTATTGTCTCACTATTGCCGAAAAGACTTAAGTAATCCACGTTGTGTGCATCCTTTGTCTCACCTCTGAGCCATTTGCTTCCCTCATTCTCTCTACCCTACCTAGATTGCCTCTCTTAACTTGAGATGACTCTTATTCAAACTTTGACTCTAGGAAGCCTTTTGTCTCCAATGATATATTTGGGATCTCATTTTTACATCTCAAAATGTAATTTCAAGTTTTTGTGTCTAGCCCCCTGATTAGACTGAATTCTGTGAGCACAGAAATTGTATCTTATTCATCCTAGTACCCCATGTCTGACTTGATACCTAGCACATAGGTAAAGCTCAGTGAAGGCTTTTGAATGACTGATTGAAGGCATATCACATGAGACTATTCAAATAATAATTATTAAAATGTAAAGAGGTGAGGGGAAACAAATTATCAAAGGTAGTATCTTACTCTCATTTAGCTCTAAGCTGCCTGGCAGCCAAGCCTTATAATAAATATAATGTGACCAAATTATAGTAGAAAACAGTGTGGTTTAGAGGGAGGAAAGAGAAGGAGATTTGAATCCTAGCTAGCATATCTCTTCATATCATTTACTTCATCTGCAGAATGGGAATAACAGCACCTACTTTATAGAGTTGTTCTAAGAAGTGAATGAACGTACGTAAAGTGAATATAGTTACTTCTCAGGAATGAGGTAATTCAGAGGGTCACTATGGATTTTTTGTTTTAAATTAGTAGACTTTACTTTTTAGAGCAGTTAACTGTTGGTTTGAGTTTCTAAGTAAAGTAGATAACATTTAAATTGTATGGTAAATAGATAATTAATGGGGTCAGAGGGCAAGAAAAGTACCCTTATCTCTAAAGACTATTCAGCCATTTTCTATCTCCTCTGTGGAGTATAGTATTAAGTAGCAAATGGACTTTCTTTGGGAGAAGATAACTTTAGACCATAACAGGTCAGCAGTGAAAGTTAAAGCAAGAAAAGTCATGAAAATTGTGTTTCTTTCAACAGCATTTGGAATTTAGAGTTTACACACTTTGTTAAAAAACAAAAGGGTGAGTCTTCAAGTGGAGTGACTTCCAGTGGGTCACTGAGGCTGTTCCCTAGTAGGTTGACTGGAGGACCTATGCGTTGTGGGCCCAGCTGACCCTGGACAAAGAGGAAAGAGGTGCAGAGCATTTGACCTGCCAAGGGGGGTACTCCCTAACCGGAAAACCACAGTGAGTGTGAAGGGAAAGCAGGGTACGAGGGCCAAGACACTGCACAGAGAGTCCAAATGGACATTCAGGGTCATACAGATTCTTGGGAAGCTTTCTGAATTTGTCAGCAGCATTTGTCCTTAAAGGAAATGAATTTTAAAACCTCAAACAAAGTTCTTGCAGGGTCGTCTTGAACAAGAGGAAAGCTGGAATAGCCAGGGAGCTCATTTGGACAGGAGGTGAGCAGAGAAGGAAGCAAGAACGGTGAGGGATCACCTCCCATCCCAAACAGTAGCAAGACCACATTGATTTGCTGGGACAGGTGTGGTTTGTTCAGCTAACAGACAGCTACCTCAACCACTGGCAGGGTTGCAGCAGCACTTGGTTTTAGAACCTCTCTTCTTAAAATGGAATATTTTTCAGCTCTCGAAAGGCTTAACAAGATCTGAAAAGATCTTGCTGCTGTTTGCTGCCTGCTACACATGCCTCTTTTTACACCTTTACCTAGATGGAAAGCACTGAAACCCACTGCTTTGCGTGTGCAAACAAGCCTGCTTCGGTAGATGACAGTGCGGGAACAGCTGGCTTCTTCAAGAGCTGATTTGCACTGCCCTGACATTACCTAAACAATCATTACTTATTCTTTCTCTTTCTTCAACGCTTAAGCAAGTTTCAGCATGTTAGAAAAGAGATATGTGGGAAATGGCCTAGAGCACTGGGATAAAAATATATGTCACACCCTAGTTAGCTTAGGTTAAATTAACTTTAGATTGATATATATGGACGCCCCCTTTTAGGAGCTGAATCACATACTCACTACCCAGAGCTCTTAATTAGCCCTCTCCATGTGGAGAATGGACCTGTAGCCATTCACTGGGTTCCTAATTCTTTTTCAATTAAGGGTTCTAAGTTAAAGGAACAGTTAATATCTCTAATTTGTATTACATCTATCGAAGCTAAAACTGTGTTAATCAAACAATAGCAGAGTAGGAGCATTTCCAGTCAGTGGATGGCATTTCTCTGCAGGAAGTACTCAAAATCAGAAGTTTGGCCGCACCCAATCAGGGCAACTGTGCATTAACGTTGTTCTGAACATATGCTAATACTAACTGGACCAAAATGTTAGTTTTACAGATCATTATAATGCTTCTAAAAAAAGAATAGTTCACACTGAGTAAAGTGGAGAGAATTATCCATTACCAGATTGCAACAAAAGAGCTTTAACAGCAAAGAAACAAAGACATTTTGGGTGTCTTATGTTACATGCCTGTGTGTTGTCCTAGGCAGATGGGATCCAGATAGGTTAAAGGCTGAGAGTGAGGAACTTTCCATCCTAATCGGGTGTAGTGTTTTAAACAATTTATTTGATAAAAGCAATGCCCGCTTCTGATATATATAACATGTCGGGTCTTCCCTCAGTTAAAGATTTTCAAGGAAAATGCTGGTCAGATTTAAACACCACATATTCGTGAATTCCCAGTGTGGCTGGTTAGCAATTCTTTATCCCACAAAGAATTTTAAAAATGTGCCAGCTTAAGGAGGTCAGAGGCTAAAGCACGAGGTGTTTAATGCGCATTTTTTTCCATCTCACTAATAGACTGTTGACATGGGTCTTTTGTGAATTCCCTTGCTAACTAAATATATTCATGATCTGAGTGAGGGGAGGAGCAGAGACTGCTCAAATTTCAGGATATAAGGTTTTGTTTAATTTCAGTCAATCATTGGTGGATGGCAAGTACACCAGATGAAATGCATCCTCTGAATGAGCTCTGAGATCTTTGGGCCTCTGTATATAAATCATCTTGCCTGCCATGACACCACATCCAACAAACCCTGTTGACACTGACAGGGACCAGATGTGTAAGGCCAAGGCAAAGACATTAGGTTTTGACATCAGCTGACTGACAGTTACATTTGGAGACACCAGTTGAGGGTTTGAGATTTTGTTGAGCAAGTCAGGTAGATGGAAATCTGCATTTAATGTTATCACATGGCTTTAAACACTTAACTGAAGATAGAACCATCTCTGTCCGTGGAACTGAGCTTAAAATAACCCAGTTTTAGCTCTTCAGACCTAAGTACTTCACTCTCACTCACTCCTGCTCTTCTTCTCTCGCACTCTGATTTTTGCAGCCACAGCGGGAAGAGAGTAAAAGTTCTACTTACAAAATAGCTATAAAATATTTTTTCCTACAATGTTTTCTTTCTAATTTCATCCCTGCCCATCTCTAAATGTACTAAACATGATAAATTTATGAACGAATAAAGATATACATAATACAATTTGCATACTAAAAAATGACCTTAAATGTATTTGGAGTACTGAAAATGTTAGTATTTGCATAGTACAAAATTTCCTTAAATTTTCACTTTGAAGAGCTTAATAACTTCTGGAAGTTTTCTAAGTGTTGAGGCTTAAAAATCTCTAACATAGGAAAAGTAGTTGAGGTAGATTACTATGCTAAGTCAAAGAGTCTGCACAAAGCTAACGAGCGGCTGAAGTCATTTTAATCCAAAATTGAAAGAAGCAGAGGATCACAAAGTAGGGCTTCAAATGGTGAATTGAACCCATCTGAATGTAACACTTTGGGTGATTAAATATTTGTTCTTAGTCTTTAAAAAATAAAGCTATATTGTTATATATTTTAATCAATATTCAGATGAAAATAAGTAAAAACAGTTAAGGGAAAAGTTTTATTTATCTTAAAACAATTTTTCATTGATTTTAATATAAACTATTTTAAAATAACTAAACAAAAGTGGGTTATAGAACTTTATGGCTTCAGTTTTCAGTCTTCAAGATTTCAGTGACAAAATATGAATACATTATTACTTTTAGCAGGTCTGAATATCAGCATTTGTTTTAGTTTGTATAAAACCAATTGCAAAGTGACAGAAGGAAAATGTTAATGCTAATTATGAAGGGAATTATTGGCTTCGTTCATATTGGAACTCTTTTAATGTTTGAAGAGTGGGTTAATAGTGATCTGCATTCACTCAGCTGTGCATCCATCACACACACACACACACACACACACACACACACACACACACACACAC